>NW_020621492.1:212194-286075 GCF_003573695.1 Papaver somniferum | reverse complement strand
CCAAATTTGGAAGTCTAGTCCTCATAAACACGAATTTTCTACTTGGCGCAGTTTCGTGTGTACATTCGAATAATACATACTCAAAAAGACTCGAACGCTATAATTTAGCTCAACAGGTGTCTATTATTATCGGAAACATGCTAATGATCAGGACATGTTGGTCTATAGACCCACATGATCTTAATATTTTAGCCAAATTTTGAAGTCTAGGCCTCATAAACAAGATTTGTCTACTTCGAGCAGTTTCGAATGTGCATTCGAAAAATACACACTCGAAAAGACTCGAACGCTATAGTTTAATCCAAGAGGTGTCTATTTTGATTGAAAACATAATAATGATAAGGACATGTTGTTCTATAGACCCACATGATCTTGGTATGTTAGCCAAGTTTTGAAGGCTAGGCCTCATAAACACGAATTTTCTACTTACCGCAGTTTCGAGTGTACATTCGAAAAATACACACTCGAAAGACTCGAACGCTATAATTTAGCTCAACAGGTGTCTATTTTTATTGGAAAGATGCTAATGATCAAGACATGTTGGTCTATAGACATATATGATCTTGATATTTTAGCTAAATTTTGAAGTCTAGGCCTCATAAACAAGATTTGCTTACTTAGAGCAGTTTCGAGTGTACGTTCGAATAATACACACTCGAAAAGACAGGAACACTATAATTTAGCTCAAGAGGTGTCTATTTTGATTGAAAACATACTAATTATCAGGACATGTTGGTCTATAGACCCACATGATCTTGATATTTTAGCCAAGTTTTGAAGCCTAGGCCTCATAAACACGAATTTGCTACTTAGAGAAGTTTCGAGTGTACATTCGAATAATACACACTCGAAAAGACTCGAACGCTATAATTTAGATCAAGAGGTGTCCATTTTGATTGAAAACATGCTAATTATCAGGACATGTTGGTCTATAGACCCACATGATGTTGATATTTTATCCAAGTTTTGAAGTCTAGGCCTCATAAACAAGATTTTCTACTTAGAGAAGTTTCGAGTGTACATTCGAAAAATACACACTCGAAAAGACTCGAATGCTATAATTTAGCTCAACAGGTGTCTATTTTTATCGGAAACATGCTAATGATCAGGACATGTTGGTCTATAGACCCACATGATCTTAATATTTTAGCCAAATTTTGAAGTCTAGGCCTCATAAACAAGATTTTTCTATTTAGAGAAGTTTCGAGTGTACATTCGAAAAATACACACTCGAAAAGATTCAAACACTATAATTAAGCTCAAAAGGTGTCTATTTTTATTGGAAACATGCTAATGATCAAGACATCTTGGTCTATAGACCCACATGATCTTAATATTTTAAACAAATTTTGAGGTCTAGTCCTCATAAACAAGATTTATCTATTTAGAGCAGCTTCGAGTGTACATTCGAAAAATACACACTCGAAAAGACTCGAACGCTATAATTTAATTCAAGAAGTGTCTATTTTGATTGAAAACATGTTAATGATCAGGAAATGTTGGTCTATAGACCCACATGATATTGAAATGTTAGCCAAGTTTTGAAGGCTAGGCCTCATAAACACGAATTTTCTACTTGGCACAGTTTCGAGTGTACATTCGAATAATATACACTCAAAAAGACTCGAACGCTATAACTTAGCTCAACATGTGTCTATTTTTATTGGAAACATGCTAATGATCAGGACATGTTGGTCTATAGACCCACATGATCTTGATATTTTATCCAAATTTTGAAGCCTAGGCCTCATAAACAAGATTTCTACTTAGAGAAGTTTCGAGTGTACATTCGAAAAATACACACTCGAAAAGACTCGAACGCTATAATTTAGCTCAAGAGGTTTCCATTTTTATTGGAAACATGCTAATGATCAGAACATCTTGGTCTGTAGACCAACATGATATTAATATTTTAGCCAAATTTTGAAGTCTAGGCCTCATAAACAAGATTTGTCTACTTAGAGCAGTTTCAAGTGTACATTTGAAAAATACACACTCGAAAAGACTCGAACGCTATAATTTAATTCAAGAGGTATCTATTTTGATTGAAAACAAGGTAATGATCAGGACATGTTGGTCTATAGACCCACATAATCTTGATATGTTAGCCAAGTTTTGAAGGCTAGGCCTCATAAACACGAATTTTCTACTTAGAGCGGTTTTGAGTGTACATTCGAATAATACACACTCGAAAATACTCGAATGCTATAATTTAGCTCAAGAGGTTTCTATTTTTATTGGAAATATGCAAATGATTAGGACATCTTGGTCTGTAGACCAACATGATATTAATATTTTATCCAAATTTTGAAGTCTAGGCCTCATAAACAAGATTTGTCTACTTAGAGCAGTTTCGAGTGTACATTTGAAAAATACACACTCGAAAAGACTCGAACGCTATAATTTAATTCAAGAGGTGTCTATTTTGATTGAAAACATGCTAATGATCAGGACATGTTGGTCTGTAGAACCACATAATCTTGATATGTTAGCCAAGTTTTGAAGGCTAGGCCTCATAAACACGAATTTTCTACTTAGAGCGGTTTTGAGTGTACATTTGAATAATACACACTCGAAAAGACTCGAACGCTATAATTTAGCTCAAGAGGTGTCTATTTTTGTTGGAAACATGCTAATGATCAGGACATGTTGGTCTATATACCAACATGATCTTGATATTTTAGCCAAGTTTTGAAGCCTAGGCCTCATAAACACGAATTTTCTACTTAGAGCAGTTTCGAGTGTACATTCGAATAATACACACTCGAAAAGACTCGATCTTTATAATTTAGCTCAACAGGTGTCTATTTTTATTGGAAAGATGCTAATGATCAGGACATGTTGGTCTATAGACCCAGATGATTTTGATATTTTAACTAAATTTTGAAGTCCAGGCCTCATAAATAAGATTTGCTTACTTAGAGCAGTTTCGAGTGTACATTCGAAAAATACACACTCGAAAAGACTCGAACGCTATAATTTAGCTCAAGAGGTGTCTATTTTGATTGAAAACATGCTAATTATCAGGACATGTTGGTCTATAGACCCACCTTATGTTGATATTTTAGCCAAGTTTTGAAGCCTAGGCCTCATAAACACGAATTTTCTACTTAGAGCAGTTTCGAGTGTACATTCGAATAATACACACTCGAAAAGACTCGAACGCTATAATTTAGCTCAACAGGTGTCTATTTTTATCAGAAACATGCCAATGATCAGGACATGTTGGCCTATAGACCCACATGATCTTAATATTTTATCCAAATTTTGAAGTCTAGGCCTCATAAACAAGATTTTTCTACTTAAAGAAGTTTCGAGTGTACATTCGAAAAATACACACTCGAAAAGACTCGAACACTATAATTTAGCTCAAAAGGTGTCTATTTTTATTGGAAACATGCTAATGATCAGGACATCTTGGTCTATAGACCCACATGATCTTAATATTTTAGCCAAATTTGGAAGTCTAGTCCTCATAAACACGAATTTTCTACTTGGCGCAGTTTCGTGTGTACATTCGAATAATACATACTCAAAAAGACTCGAACGCTATAATTTAGCTCAACAGGTGTCTATTATTATCGGAAACATGCTAATGATCAGGACATGTTGGTCAATAGACCCACATGATCTTAATATTTTAGCCAAATTTTGAAGTCTAGGCCTCATAAACAAGATTTGTCTACTTCGAGCAGTTTCGAATGTGCATTCGAAAAATACACACTCGAAAAGACTCGAACGCTATAGTTTAATCCAAGAGGTGTCTATTTTGATTGGAAACATGCTAATGATCAAGACATGTTGGTCTATAGACACATATGATCTTGATATTTTAGCTAAATTTTGAAGTCTAGGCCTCATAAACAAGATTTGCTTACTTAGAGCAGTTTCGAGTGTACGTTCGAATAATACACACTCGAAAAGACAGGAACACTATAATTTAGCTCAAGAGGTGTCTATTTTGATTGAAAACATGCTAATTATCAGGACATGTTGGTCTATAGACCCACATGATCTTGATATTTTAGCCAAGTTTTGAAGCCTAGGCCTCATAAACACGAATTTGCTACTTAGAGAAGTTTCGAGTGTACATTCGAATAATACACACTCGAAAAGACTCGAACGCTATAATTTAGATCAAGAGGTGTCCATTTTGATTGAAAACATGCTAATTATCAGGACATGTTGGTCTATAGACCCACATGATGTTGATATTTTATCCAAGTTTTGAAGTCTAGGCCTCATAAACAAGATTTTCTACTTAGAGAAGTTTCGAGTGTACATTCGAAAAATACACATTCGAAAAGACTCGAATGCTATAATTTAGCTCAACAGGTGTCTATTTTTATCGGAAACATGCTAATGATCAGGACATGTTGGTCTATAGACCCACATGATCTTAATATTTTAGCCAAATTTTGAAGTCTAGGCCTCATAAACAAGATTTATCTATTTAGAGCAGCTTCGAGTGTACATTCGAAAAATACACACTCGAAAAGACTCGAACGCTATAATTTAATTCAAGAAGTGTCTATTTTGATTGAAAACATGTTAATGATCAGGAAATGTTGGTCTATAGACCCACATGATATTGAAATGTTAGCCAAGTTTTGAAGGCTAGGCCTCATAAACGCGAATTTTCTACTTGGCGCAGTTTCGAGTGTACATTCGAATAATACACACTCAAAAAGACTCGAACGCTATAACTTAGCTCAACAGGTGTCTATTTTTATTGGAAACCTGCTAATGATCAGGACATGTTGGTCTATAGACCCACATGATCTTGATATTTTATCCAAATTTTGAAGCCTAGGCCTCATAAACAAGATTTCTACTTAGAGAAGTTTCGAGTGTACTTTCGAAAAATACACACTCGAAAAGACTCGAACGCTATAATTTAGCTCAAGAGGTTTCCATTTTTATTGGAAACATGCTAATGATCAGAACATCTTGGTCTGTAGACCAACATGATATTAATATTTTAGCCAAATTTTGAAGTCTAAGCCTCATAAACAAGATTTGTCTACTTAGAGCAGTTTCGAGTGTACATTTGAAAAATACACACTCGAAAAGACTCGAACGCTATAATTTAATTCAAGAGGTATCTATTTTGATTGAAAACATGGTAATGATCAGGACATGTTGGTCCATAGACCCACATAATCTTGATATGTTAGCCAAGTTTTGAAGGCTAGGCCTCATAAACACGAATTTTCTACTTAGAGCGGTTTTGAGTGTACATTCGAATAATACACACTCGAAAATACTCGAATGCTATAATTTAGCTCAAGAGGTTTCTATTGTTATTGGAAACATGGAAATGATCAGGACATCTTGGTCTGTAGACCAACATGATATTAATATTTTAGCCAAATTTTGAAGTCTAGGCCTCATAAACAAGATTTGTCTACTTAGAGCAGTTTCGAGTGTACATTTGAAAAATACACACTCGAAAAGACTCGAACGCTATAATTTAATTCAAGAGGTGTCTATTTTGATTGAAAACATGCTAATGATCAGGACATGTTGGTCTATAGACCCACATAATCTTGATATGTTAGCCAAGTTTTGAAGGCTAGGCCTTATAAACACGAATTTTCTACTTAGAGCGGTTTTGAGTGTACATTTGAATAATACACACTCGAAAAGACTCGAACGCTATATTTAGCTCAACAGGTGTCTATTTTTATTGGAAAGATGCTAATGATCAAGACATGTTGGTCTATAGACACATATGATCTTGATATTTTAGCTAAATTTTGAAGTCTAGGCCTCATAAACAAGATTTGCTTACTTAGAGCAGTTTCGAGTGTATGTTCGAATAATACACACTCGAAAAGACAGGAACACTATAATTTAGCTCAAGAGGTGTCTATTTTGATTGAAAACATGCTAATTATCAGGACATGTTGGTCTATAGACCCACATGATCTTGATATTTTAGCCAAGTTTTGAAGCCTAGGCCTCATAAACACGAATTTGCTACTTAGAGAAGTTTCGAGTGTACATTCGAATAATACACACTCGAAAAGACTCGAAAACTATAATTTAGATCAAGAGGTGTCCATTTTGATTGAAAACATGCTAATTATCAGGACATGTTGGTCTATAGACCCACATGATGTTGATATTTTATCCAAGTTTTGAAGTCTAGGCCTCATAAACAAGATTTTCTACTTAGAGAAGTTTCGAGTGTACATTCGAAAAATACACATTCGAAAAGACTCGAATGCTATAATTTAGCTCAACAGGTGTCTATTTTTATCGGAAACATGCTAATGATCAGGACATGTTGGTCTATAGACCCACATGATCTTAATATTTTAGCCAAATTTTGAAGTCTAGGCCTCATAAACAAGATTTATCTATTTAGAGCAGCTTCGAGTGTACATTCGAAAAATACACACTCGAAAAGACTCGAACGCTATAATTTAATTCAATAAGTGTCTATTTTGATTGAAAACATGTTAATGATCAGGAAATGTTGGTCTATAGACCCACATGATATTGAAATGTTAGCCAAGTTTTGAAGGCTAGGCCTCATAAACGCGAATTTTCTACTTGGCGCAGTTTCGAGTGTACATTCGAATAATACACACTCAAAAAGACTCGAACGCTATAACTTAGCTCAACAGGTGTCTATTTTTATTGGAAACCTGCTAATGATCAGGACATGTTGGTCTATAGACCCACATGATCTTGATATTTTATCCAAATTTTGAAGCCTAGGCCTCATAAACAAGAGTTCTACTTAGAGAAGTTTCGAGTGTACATTCGAAAAATACACACTCGAAAAGACTCGAACGCTATAATTTAGCTCAAGAGGTTTCCATTTTTATTGGAAACATGCTAATGATCAGAACATCTTGGTCTGTAGACCAACATGATATTAATATTTTAGCCAAATTTTGAAGTCTAAGCCTCATAAACAAGATTTGTCTACTTAGAGCAGTTTCGAGTGTACATTTGAAAAATACACACTCGAAAAGACTCGAACGCTATAATTTAATTCAAGAGGTATCTATTTTGATTGAAAACATGGTAATGATCAGGACATGTTGGTCCATAGACCCACATAATCTTGATATGTTAGCCAAGTTTTGAAGGCTAGGCCTCATAAACACGAATTTTCTACTTAGAGCGGTTTTGAGTGTACATTCGAATAAAACACACTCGAAAATACTCGAATGCTATAATTTAGCTCAAGAGGTTTCTATTGTTATTGGAAACATGGAAATGATCAGGACATCTTGGTCTGTAGACCAACATGATATTAATATTTTAGCCAAATTTTGAAGTCTAGGCCTCATAAACAAGATTTGTCTACTTAGAGCAGTTTCGAGTGTACATTTGAAAAATACACACTCGAAAAGACTCGAACGCTATAATTTAATTCAAGAGGTGTCTATTTTGATTGAAAACATGCTAATGATCAGGACATGTTGGTCTATAGACCCACATAATCTTGATATGTTAGCCAAGTTTTGAAGGCTAGGCCTCATAAACACGAATTTTCTACTTAGAGCGGTTTTGAGTGTACATTTGAATAATACACACTCGAAAAGACTCGAACGCTATAATTTAGCTCAAGAGGTGTCTATTTTTGTTGGAAACATGCTAATGATCAGGACATGTTGGTCTATATACCAACATGATCTTGATATTTTAGCCAAGTTTTGAAGCCTAGGCCTCATAAACACGAATTTTCTACTTAGAGCAGTTTCGAGTGTACATTCGAATAATACACACTCGAAAAGACTCGATCTTTATAATTTAGCTCAACAGGTGTCTATTTTTATTGGAAAGATGCTAATGATCAGGACATGTTGGTCTATAGACCCAGATGATTTTGATATTTTAACTAAATTTTGAAGTCCAGGCCTCATAAATAAGATTTGCTTACTTAGAGCAGTTTCGAGTGTACATTCGAAAAATACACACTCGAAAAGACTCGAACGCTATAATTTAGCTCAAGAGGTGTCTATTTTGATTGAAAACATGCTAATTATCAGGACATGTTGGTCTATAGACCCACCTTATGTTGATATTTTAGCCAAGTTTTGAAGCCTAGGCCTCATAAACACGAATTTTCTACTTAGAGCAGTTTCGAGTGTACATTCGAATAATACACACTCGAAAAGACTCGAACGCTATAATTTAGCTCAACAGGTGTCTATTTTTATCAGAAACATGCCAATGATCAGGACATGTTGGCCTATAGACCCACATGATCTTAATATTTTATCCAAATTTTGAAGTCTAGGCCTCATAAACAAGATTTTTCTACTTAAAGAAGTTTCGAGTGTACATTCGAAAAATACACACTCGAAAAGACTCGAACACTATAATTTAGCTCAAAAGGTGTCTATTTTTATTGGAAACATGCTAATGATCAGGACATCTTGGTCTATAGACCCACATGATCTTAATATTTTAGCCAAATTTGGAAGTCTAGTCCTCATAAACACGAATTTTCTACTTGGCGCAGTTTCGTGTGTACATTCGAATAATACATACTCAAAAAGACTCGAACGCTATAATTTAGCTCAACAGGTGTCTATTATTATCGGAAACATGCTAATGATCAGGACATGTTGGTCTATAGACCCACATGATCTTAATATTTTAGCCAAATTTTGAAGTCTAGGCCTCATAAACAAGATTTGTCTACTTCGAGCAGTTTCGAATGTGCATTCGAAAAATACACACTCGAAAAGACTCGAACGCTATAGTTTAATCCAAGAGGTGTCTATTTTGATTGAAAACATAATAATGATAAGGACATGTTGTTCTATAGACCCACATGATCTTGGTATGTTAGCCAAGTTTTGAAGGCTAGGCCTCATAAACACGAATTTTCTACTTACCGCAGTTTCGAGTGTACATTCGAAAAATACACACTCGAAAGACTCGAACGCTATAATTTAGCTCAACAGGTGTCTATTTTTATTGGAAAGATGCTAATGATCAAGACATGTTGGTCTATAGACACATATGATCTTGATATTTTAGCTAAATTTTGAAGTCTAGGCCTCATAAACAAGATTTGCTTACTTAGAGCAGTTTCGAGTGTACGTTCGAATAATACACACTCGAAAAGACAGGAACACTATAATTTAGCTCAAGAGGTGTCTATTTTGATTGAAAACATGCTAATTATCAGGACATGTTGGTCTATAGACCCACATGATCTTGATATTTTAGCCAAGTTTTGAAGCCTAGGCCTCATAAACACGAATTTGCTACTTAGAGAAGTTTCGAGTGTACATTCGAATAATACACACTCGAAAAGACTCGAACGCTATAATTTAGATCAAGAGGTGTCCATTTTGATTGAAAACATGCTAATTATCAGGACATGTTGGTCTATAGACCCACATGATGTTGATATTTTATCCAAGTTTTGAAGTCTAGGCCTCATAAACAAGATTTTCTACTTAGAGAAGTTTCGAGTGTACATTCGAAAAATACACACTCGAAAAGACTCGAATGCTATAATTTAGCTCAACAGGTGTCTATTTTTATCGGAAACATGCTAATGATCAGGACATGTTGGTCTATAGACCCACATGATCTTAATAATTTAGCCAAATTCTGAAGGCTAGGCCTCATAAACAAGATTTTTCTACTTAGAGAAGTTTCGAGTGTACATTCGAATAATACACACTCGAAAAGACTCGAACGCTATAATTTAGCTCAACATGTGTCTATTTTTATTGGAAACATGCTAATGATCAGGACATGTTGGTCTATAGACCCACATGATCTTGATATTTTATCCAAATTTTGAAGTCTAGGCCTCATAAACAAGATTTTCTACTTAGAGCAGTTTCGAGTGTACATTCGAATAATACACACTCGAAAAGACTCGAACGCTATAATTTAGCTCAACATGTGTCTATTTTTATTGGAAACATGCTAATGATCAGGACATGTTGGTCTCTAGACCAACATGATCTTGATATTTTAGACAAGTTTTGAAGCCTAGGCCTCATAAACACGAATTTTCTACTTAGAGCAGTTTCGAGTGTACATTCGAATAATACACACTCGAAAAGACTCGAACGCTATAATTTAGCTCAACAGGTGTCTATTTTTATTGGAAACATGCTAATGATCAGGACAAGTTGGTCTATGGACCCACATGATCTTGATAATTTAGCCAAATTTTGAAGTCTAGGCCTCATAAATAAGATTTTCTACTTAGAGAAGTTTCGAGTGTACATTCGAAAAATACACACACGAAAAGACTCGAACGCTATAATTTAGCTCAAGAGGTGTGTATTTTTATTGGAAACATGCTAATGATCAGGACATGTTGGTCTATAGACCCACATGATCTTAATATTTTAACCAAATTTTGAAGTCTAGGCCTCATAAACAAGATTTTTGTACTTAGAGAAGTTTCGAGTGTACATTCGAATAATACACACTCGAAAAGACTCGAACGCTATAATTTAGCTCAACAGGTGTCTATTTTTATTGGAAACATGCTAATGATCAGGACATGGTCTATAGACCCACATGATCTTGATATTTTATCCAAATTTTGAAGCCTAGGCCTCATAAACAAGAATTTTCTACTTAGAGCAGTTTCGAGTGTACATTCGAATAATACACAATCGAAAAGACTCGAACGTTATAATTCAGCTCAACAGGTGTCTATTTTTATCGGAAACATGCTAATGATCATGACATGTTGGTCTATAGACCCACATGATCTTAATATTTTAGCCAAATTTTGAAGTCTAGGCCTCATAAACAAGATTTTTCTACTTAGAGAAGTTTCGAGTGTACATTCGAATAATACACACTCGAAAAGACTCGAACGCTATAATTTAGCTCAACAGGTGTCTATTTTTATTGGAAACATGCTAATGATCAGGACATGGTCTATAGACCCACATGATCTTGATATTTTATCCAAATTTTGAAGTCTAGGCCTCATAAACAAGATTTTCTACTTAGAGCAGTTTCGAGTGTACATTCGAATAATACACACTCGAAAGACTCGAACGCTATAATTTAGCTCAAAAGGTGTCTATTTTTATTGGAAACATGCTAATGATCAGGACATGTTGGTCTATAGACCCACATGATCTTGTTATTTTAGCCAAATTTTGAAGTCTAGGCCTCATAAATAAGATTTTCTACTTAGAGAAGTTTCGAGTGTACATTCGAAAAATACACACTCGAAAAGACTCGAACGCTATAATTTAGCTCAAGAGGTGTCTATTTTGATTGAAAACATGCTAATTATCAGGACATGTTGGTATATAGACCCACATGATCTTGATATTTTATCCAAGTTTTGAAGCCTAGGCCTCATAAACACGGATTTTCTACTTAGAGCAGTTTCGAGTGTACATTCGAAAAATACACACTCGAAAAGACTCGAACGCTATAATTTAGCTTAAGAGGTGTCTATATTGATTGGAAACATGCTAATTATCAGGACATGTTGGTCTATAGACCCACATGATCTTGATATTTTAGCCAAATTTTGAAGTCTAGGCCACATAAACAAGATTTTTCTACTTAGAGCAGTTTCGAGTGTACATTCGAAAAATACACACTCGAAAAGACTCGAACGCTATAATTTAGCTCAACAGGTGTCTATTTTTATTGGAAACATGCTAATGATCAGGACATGTTGGTCTATAGACCCACATGATCTTGATATTTTATCCAAATTTTGAAGTCTAGGCCTCATAAACAAGATTTTCTACTAAGAGCAGTTTCGAGTGTACATTCGAAAAATACACACTCGAAAAGACTCGAACGCTATAATTTAGCTCAACAGGTGTCTATTTTTATCGGAAACATGCTAATGATCAGGACATGTTGGTCTATAGACCCACATGATCTTAATATTTTAGCCAAATTTTGAAGTCTAGGCCTCATAAACAAGATTTGTCTACTTCGAGCAGTTTCGAATGTGCATTCGAAAAATACACACTCGAAAAGACTCGAACGCTATAGTTTAATCCAAGAGGTGTCTATTTTGATTGGAAACATGCTAATGATCAAGACATGTTGGTCTATAGACACATATGATCTTGATATTTTAGCTAAATTTTGAAGTCTAGGCCTCATAAACAAGATTTGCTTACTTAGAGCAGTTTCGAGTGTACGTTCGAATAATACACACTCGAAAAGACAGGAACACTATAATTTAGCTCAAGAGGTGTCTATTTTGATTGAAAACATGCTAATTATCAGGACATGTTGGTCTATAGACCCACATGATCTTGATATTTTAGCCAAGTTTTGAAGCCTAGGCCTCATAAACACGAATTTGCTACTTAGAGAAGTTTCGAGTGTACATTCGAATAATACACACTCGAAAAGACTCGAACGCTATAATTTAGATCAAGAGGTGTCCATTTTGATTGAAAACATGCTAATTATCAGGACATGTTGGTCTATAGACCCACATGATGTTGATATTTTATCCAAGTTTTGAAGTCTAGGCCTCATAAACAAGATTTTCTACTTAGAGAAGTTTCGAGTGTACATTCGAAAAATACACATTCGAAAAGACTCGAATGCTATAATTTAGCTCAACAGGTGTCTATTTTTATCGGAAACATGCTAATGATCAGGACATGTTGGTCTATAGACCCACATGATCTTAATATTTTAGCCAAATTTTGAAGTCTAGGCCTCATAAACAAGATTTATCTATTTAGAGCAGCTTCGAGTGTACATTCGAAAAATACACACTCGAAAAGACTCGAACGCTATAATTTAATTCAAGAAGTGTCTATTTTGATTGAAAACATGTTAATGATCAGGAAATGTTGGTCTATAGACCCACATGATATTGAAATGTTAGCCAAGTTTTGAAGGCTAGGCCTCATAAACGCGAATTTTCTACTTGGCGCAGTTTCGAGTGTACATTCGAATAATACACACTCAAAAAGACTCGAACGCTATAACTTAGCTCAACAGGTGTCTATTTTTATTGGAAACCTGCTAATGATCAGGACATGTTGGTCTATAGACCCACATGATCTTGATATTTTATCCAAATTTTGAAGCCTAGGCCTCATAAACAAGATTTCTACTTAGAGAAGTTTCGAGTGTACTTTCGAAAAATACACACTCGAAAAGACTCGAACGCTATAATTTAGCTCAAGAGGTTTCCATTTTTATTGGAAACATGCTAATGATCAGAACATCTTGGTCTGTAGACCAACATGATATTAATATTTTAGCCAAATTTTGAAGTCTAAGCCTCATAAACAAGATTTGTCTACTTAGAGCAGTTTCGAGTGTACATTTGAAAAATACACACTCGAAAAGACTCGAACGCTATAATTTAATTCAAGAGGTATCTATTTTGATTGAAAACATGGTAATGATCAGGACATGTTGGTCCATAGACCCACATAATCTTGATATGTTAGCCAAGTTTTGAAGGCTAGGCCTCATAAACACGAATTTTCTACTTAGAGCGGTTTTGAGTGTACATTCGAATAATACACACTCGAAAATACTCGAATGCTATAATTTAGCTCAAGAGGTTTCTATTGTTATTGGAAACATGGAAATGATCAGGACATCTTGGTCTGTAGACCAACATGATATTAATATTTTAGCCAAATTTTGAAGTCTAGGCCTCATAAACAAGATTTGTCTACTTAGAGCAGTTTCGAGTGTACATTTGAAAAATACACACTCGAAAAGACTCGAACGCTATAATTTAATTCAAGAGGTGTCTATTTTGATTGAAAACATGCTAATGATCAGGACATGTTGGTCTATAAACCCACATAATCTTGATATCTTAGCCAAGTTTTGAAGGCTAGGCCTCATAAACACGAATTTTCTACTTAGAGCGGTTTTGAGTGTACATTTGAATAATACACACTCGAAAAGACTCGAACGCTATATTTAGCTCAACAGGTGTCTATTTTTATTGGAAAGATGCTAATTATCAAGACATGTTGGTCTATAGACACATATGATCTTGATATTTTAGCTAAATTTTGAAGTCTAGGCCTCATAAACAAGATTTGCTTACTTAGAGCAGTTTCGAGTGTACGTTCGAATAATACACACTCGAAAAGACAGGAACACTATAATTTAGCTCAAGAGGTGTCTATTTTGATTGAAAACATGCTAATTATCAGGACATGTTGGTCTATAGACCCACATGATCTTGATATTTTAGCCAAGTTTTGAAGCCTAGGCCTCATAAACACGAATTTGCTACTTAGAGAAGTTTCGAGTGTACATTCGAATAATACACACTCGAAAAGACTCGAACGCTATAATTTAGATCAAGAGGTGTCCATTTTGATTGAAAACATGCTAATTATCAGGACATGTTGGTCTATAGACCCACATGATGTTGATATTTTATCCAAGTTTTGAAGTCTAGGCCTCATAAACAAGATTTTCTACTTAGAGAAGTTTCGAGTGAACATTCGAAAAATCCACACTCGAAAAGACTCGAATGCTATAATTTAGCTCAACAGGTGTCTATTTTTATCGGAAACATGCTAATGATCAGGACATGTTGGTCTATAGACCCACATGATCTTAATATTTTAGCCAAATTTTGAAGTCTAGGCCTCATAAACAAGATTTATCTATTTAGAGCAGCTTCGAGTGTACATTCGAAAAATACACACTCGAAAAGACTCGAACGCTATAATTTAATTCAAGAAGTGTCTATTTTGATTGAAAACATGTTAATGATCAGGAAATGTTGGTCTATAGACCCACATGATATTGAAATGTTAGCCAAGTTTTGAAGGCTAGGCCTCATAAACGCGAATTTTCTACTTGGCGCAGTTTCGAGTGTACATTCGAATAATACAAACTCAAAAAGACTCGAACGCTATAACTTAGCTCAACAGGTGTCTATTTTTATTGGAAACCTGCTAATGATCAGGACATGTTGGTCTATAGACCCACATGATCTTGATATTTTATCCAAATTTTGAAGCCTAGGCCTCATAAACAAGATTTCTACTTAGAGAAGTTTCGAGTGTACATTCGAAAAATACACACTCGAAAAGACTCGAACGCTATAATTTAGCTCAAGAGGTTTCCATTTTTATTGGAAACATGCTAATGATCAGAACATCTTGGTCTGTAGACCAACATGATATTAATATTTTAGCCAAATTTTGAAGTCTAGGCCTCATAAACAAGATTTGTCTACTTAGAGCAGTTTCGAGTGTACATTTGAAAAATACACACTCGAAAAGACTCGAACGCTATAATTTAATTCAAGAGGTATCTATTTTGATTGAAAACATGGTAATGATCAGGACATGTTGGTCTATAGACCCACATAATCTTGATATGTTAGCCAAGTTTTGAAGGCTAGGCCTCATAAACACGAATTTTCTACTTAGAGCGGTTTTGAGTATACATTCGAATAATACACACTCGAAAATACTCGAACGCTATAATTTAGCTCAACAGGTGTCTATTTTTATTGGAAAGATGCTAATGATCAGGAGATGTTGGTATATAGACCCAGATGATCTTGATATTTTAGCTAAATTTTGAAGTCTAGGCCTCATAAACAAGATATGCTTACTTAGAGCAGTTTCGAGTGTACATTCAAAAAATACACACTCGAAAAGACTCGAACGCTATAATTTAGCTCAAGAGGTGTCTATTTTTGTTGGAAACATGCTAATGATCAGGACATGTTGGTCTATATACCAACATGATCTTGATATTTTAGCCAAGTTTTGAAGCCTAGGCCTCATAAACACGAATTTTCTACTTAGAGCAGTTTCGAGTGTACATTCGAATAATACACACTCGAAAAGACTCGAACGCTATAATTTAGCTCAACAGGTGTCTATTTTTATTGGAAACATGCTAATGATCAGGACATGTTGGATTATAGACCCACATGATCTTGATATTTTAGACAAATTTTGAAGTCTAGGCCTCATAAATAAGATTTTCTATTTAGAGAAGTTTCGAGTGTACATTCGAAAAATACACACACGAAAAGACTCGAACGCTATAATTTAGCTCAAGAGGTGTATATTTTTATTGGAAACATGCTAATGATCAGGACATGTTGGTCTCTAGACCAACATGATCTTGATATTTTAGACAAGTTTTGAAGCCTAGGCCTCATAAACACGAATTTTCTACTTAGAGCAGTTTCGAGTGTACATTCGAATAATACACACTCGAAAAGACTCGAATGCTATAATTCAGCTCAACATGTGTCTATTTTTATCGGAAACATGCTAATGATCAGGACATGTTGGTCTATAGACCCACATGATCTTAATATTTTAGCCAAATTTTGAAGTATAGGCCTCATAAACAAGATTTTTCTACTTAGAGAAGTTTCGAGTGTACATTCGAATAATACACACTCGAAAAGACTCGAACGCTATAATTTAGCTCAACAGGTGTCTATTTTTATTGGAAACATGCTAATGATAAGGACATGTTGGTCTATAGACCCACATGATCTTGATATTTTATCCAAATTTTGAAGTCTAGGCCTCATAAACAAGATTTTCTACTTAGAGCAGTTTCGAGTGTACATTCGAATAATACACACTCGAAAAGACTCGAACGCTATAATTTAGCTCAGCAGGTGTCTATTTTTATTGGAAACATGCTAATGATCAGGACATGTTGGTCTATAGACCCACATGATCTTGTTATTTTAGCCAAATTTTGAAGTCTAGGCCTCATAAATAAGATTTTCTACTTAGAGAAGTTTCGAGTGTACATTCGAAAAATACACACTTGAAAAGACTCGAACGCTATAATTTAGCTCAAGAGGTGTCTATTTTTATTGGAAACATGCTAATATTCAGGACATGTTGGTCTATAGACCCACATGATCTTGATATTTTAGCCAAGTTTTGAAGCCGAAGCCTCATAACACGAATTTGCTACTTAGAGTAGTTTCGAGTGTACATTCGAATAATACACACTCGAAAAGACTCGAACGCTATAATTCAGCTCAACAGGTGTCTATTTTTATCGGAAACATGCTAATGATCAGGACATGTTGGTCTATAGACCCACATGATCTTGTTATTTTAGCCAAATTTTGAAGTCTAGGCCTCATAAATAAGATTTTCTACTTAGAGAAGTTTCGAGTGTACATTCGAAAAATACACACTCGAAAAGACTCGAACGCTATAATTTAGCTCAAGAGGTGTCTATTCTTATTGGAAACATGCTAATATTCAGGACATGTTGGTCTATAGACCAACATAATCTTGATATTTTTGCCAAGTTTTGAAGCTTAGGCCTCATGAACACGAATTTTCTACTTAGAGCAGTTTCGAGTATACATTAGAATAATACACACTCGAAAAGACTCGAACGTTATAATTTAGCTCAAGAGGTGTCTATTTTGATTGAAACCATGCTAATTATCAGGACATGTTGGTCTATAGACCCATATGATCTTGATATTTTAGCCAAGTTTTGAAGCCGAAGCTTCATAACCACGAATTTGATACTTAGAGTAGTTTCGAGTGTACATTCGAATAATACACACTCGAAAAGACTCGAACGCTATAATTCAGCTCAACAGGTGTCTATTTTTATCGGAAACATGCTAATGATCAGGACATGTTGGTCTATAGACCCACATGATCTTAATATTTTATCCAAATTTTGAAGTCTAGGCCTCATAAACAAGATTTTTCTACTTAGAGAAGTTTCGAGTGTACATTCGAATAATACACACTCGAAAAGACTCGAACGCTATAATTTAGCTCAACAGGTGTCTATTTTTATCGGAAACATGCTAATGATCAGGACATGTTGGTCTATAGACCAACATAATCTTGATATATTATCCAAGTTTTGAAGCCTAGGCCTCATAAACACGAATTTTCTACTTAGAGCAGTTTCGAGTGTACATTCGAATAATACACACTCGAAAAGACTCGAACGCTATAATTTAGCTCAACAGGTGTCTATTTTTATTGGAAATATGCTAATGATCAGGACATGTTGGTCTATAGACCCACATGATCTTGATATTTTAGCCAAATTTTGAATCCTAGGCCTCATAAACACGAATTTTCTACTTAGAGCAGTTTCGAGTGTACATTCGAATAATACACACTCGAAAAGACTCGAACGCTATAATTTAGCTCAACAGGTGTCTATTTTTATTGGAAACATGCTAATGATCAGGACATGTTGGTCTATAGACCAACATAATCTTGATATTTTAGCCAAGTTTTGAAGCCTAGGCCTCATAAACACGAATTTTCTACTTAGAGCAGTTTCGAGTGTACATTCGAATAATACACACTCGAAAAGACTCGAACGCTATAATTTAGCTCAACAGGTGTCTATTTTTATTGGAAAGATGCTAATGATCAGGACATGTTGGTCTATAGACCCAGATGATTTTGATATTTTAACTAAATTTTGAAGTCCAGGCCTCATAAATAAGATTTGCTTACTTAGAGCAGTTTCGAGTGTACATTCGAAAAATACACACTCGAAAAGACTCGAACGCTATAATTTAGCTCAAGAGGTGTCTATTTTGATTGAAAACATGCTAATTATCAGGACATGTTGGTCTATAGACCCACCTTATGTTGATATTTTAGCCAAGTTTTGAAGCCTAGGCCTCATAAACACGAATTTTCTACTTAGAGCAGTTTCGAGTGTACATTCGAATAATACACACTCGAAAAGACTCGAACGCTATAATTTAGCTCAACAGGTGTCTATTTTTATCAGAAACATGCCAATGATCAGGACATGTTGGCCTATAGACCCACATGATCTTAATATTTTATCCAAATTTTGAAGTCTAGGCCTCATAAACAAGATTTTTCTACTTAAAGAAGTTTCGAGTGTACATTCGAAAAATACACACTCGAAAAGACTCGAACACTATAATTTAGCTCAAAAGGTGTCTATTTTTATTGGAAACATGCTAATGATCAGGACATCTTGGTCTATAGACCCACATGATCTTAATATTTTAGCCAAATTTGGAAGTCTAGTCCTCATAAACACGAATTTTCTACTTGGCGCAGTTTCGTGTGTACATTCGAATAATACATACTCAAAAAGACTCGAACGCTATAATTTAGCTCAACAGGTGTCTATTATTATCGGAAACATGCTAATGATCAGGACATGTTGGTCAATAGACCCACATGATCTTAATATTTTAGCCAAATTTTGAAGTCTAGGCCTCATAAACAAGATTTGTCTACTTCGAGCAGTTTCGAATGTGCATTCGAAAAATACACACTCGAAAAGACTCGAACGCTATAGTTTAATCCAAGAGGTGTCTATTTTGATTGGAAACATGCTAATGATCAAGACATGTTGGTCTATAGACACATATGATCTTGATATTTTAGCTAAATTTTGAAGTCTAGGCCTCATAAACAAGATTTGCTTACTTAGAGCAGTTTCGAGTGTACGTTCGAATAATACACACTCGAAAAGACAGGAACACTATAATTTAGCTCAAGAGGTGTCTATTTTGATTGAAAACATGCTAATTATCAGGACATGTTGGTCTATAGACCCACATGATCTTGATATTTTAGCCAAGTTTTGAAGCCTAGGCCTCATAAACACGAATTTGCTACTTAGAGAAGTTTCGAGTGTACATTCGAATAATACACACTCGAAAAGACTCGAACGCTATAATTTAGATCAAGAGGTGTCCATTTTGATTGAAAACATGCTAATTATCAGGACATGTTGGTCTATAGACCCACATGATGTTGATATTTTATCCAAGTTTTGAAGTCTAGGCCTCATAAACAAGATTTTCTACTTAGAGAAGTTTCGAGTGTACATTCGAAAAATACACATTCGAAAAGACTCGAATGCTATAATTTAGCTCAACAGGTGTCTATTTTTATCGGAAACATGCTAATGATCAGGACATGTTGGTCTATAGACCCACATGATCTTAATATTTTAGCCAAATTTTGAAGTCTAGGCCTCATAAACAAGATTTATCTATTTAGAGCAGCTTCGAGTGTACATTCGAAAAATACACACTCGAAAAGACTCGAACGCTATAATTTAATTCAAGAAGTGTCTATTTTGATTGAAAACATGTTAATGATCAGGAAATGTTGGTCTATAGACCCACATGATATTGAAATGTTAGCCAAGTTTTGAAGGCTAGGCCTCATAAACGCGAATTTTCTACTTGGCGCAGTTTCGAGTGTACATTCGAATAATACACACTCAAAAAGACTCGAACGCTATAACTTAGCTCAACAGGTGTCCATTTTTATTGGAAACCTGCTAATGATCAGGACATGTTGGTCTATAGACCCACATGATCTTGATATTTTATCCAAATTTTGAAGCCTAGGCCTCATAAACAAGAGTTCTACTTAGAGAAGTTTCGAGTGTACATTCGAAAAATACACACTCGAAAAGACTCGAACGCTATAATTTAGCTCAAGAGGTTTCCATTTTTATTGGAAACATGCTAATGATCAGAACATCTTGGTCTGTAGACCAACATGATATTAATATTTTAGCCAAATTTTGAAGTCTAAGCCTCATAAACAAGATTTGTCTACTTAGAGCAGTTTCGAGTGTACATTTGAAAAATACACACTCGAAAAGACTCGAACGCTATAATTTAATTCAAGAGGTATCTATTTTGATTGAAAACATGGTAATGATCAGGACATGTTGGTCCATAGACCCACATAATCTTGATATGTTAGCCAAGTTTTGAAGGCTAGGCCTCATAAACACGAATTTTCTACTTAGAGCGGTTTTGAGTGTACATTCGAATAATACACACTCGAAAATACTCGAATGCTATAATTTAGCTCAAGAGGTTTCTATTGTTATTGGAAACATGGAAATGATCAGGACATCTTGGTCTGTAGACCAACATGATATTAATATTTTAGCCAAATTTTGAAGTCTAGGCCTCATAAACAAGATTTTTCTACTTAGAGCAGTTTCGAGTGTACATTTGAAAAATACACACTCGAAAAGACTCGAACGCTATAATTTAATTCAAGAGGTGTCTATTTTGATTGAAAACATGCTAATGATCAGGACATGTTGGTCTATAGACCCACATAATCTTGATATGTTAGCCAAGTTTTGAAGGCTAGGCCTCATAAACACGAATTTTCTACTTAGAGCGGTTTTGAGTGTACATTTGAATAATACACACTCGAAAAGACTCGAACGCTATATTTAGCTCAACAGGTGTCTATTTTTATTGGAAAGATGCTAATGATCAAAACATGTTGGTCTATAGACACATATGATCTTGATATTTTAGCTAAATTTTGAAGTCTAGGCCTCATAAACAAGATTTGCTTACTTAGAGCAGTTTCGAGTGTACGTTCGAATAATACACACTCGAAAAGACAGGAACACTATAATTTAGCTCAAGAGGTGTCTATTTTGATTGAAAACATGCTAATTATCAGGACATGTTGGTCTATAGACCCACATGATCTTGATATTTTAGCCAAGTTTTGAAGCCTAGGCCTCATAAACACGAATTTGCTACTTAGAGAAGTTTCGAGTGTACATTCGAATAATACACACTCGAAAAGACTCGAACGCTATAATTTAGATCAAGAGGTGTCCATTTTGATTGAAAACATGCTAATTATCAGGACATGTTGGTCTATAGACCCACATGATGTTGATATTTTATCCAAGTTTTGAAGTCTAGGCCTCATAAACAAGATTTTCTACTTAGAGAAGTTTCGAGTGTACATTCGAAAAATACACATTCGAAAAGACTCGAATGCTATAATTTAGCTCAACAGGTGTCTATTTTTATCGGAAACATGCTAATGATCAGGACATGTTGGTCTATAGACCCACATGATCTTAATAATTTAGCCAAATTTTGAAGTCTAGGCCTCATAAACAAGATTTATCTATTTAGAGCAGCTTCGAGTGTACATTCGAAAAATACACACTCGAAAAGACTCGAACGCTATAATTTAATTCAAGAAGTGTTTATTTTGATTGAAAACATGTTAATGATCAGGAAATGTTGGTCTATAGACCCACATGATATTGAAATGTTAGCCAAGTTTTGAAGGCTAGGCCTCATAAACGCGAATTTTCTACTTGGCGCAGTTTCGAGTGTACATTCGAATAATACACACTCAAAAAGACTCGAACGCTATAACTTAGCTCAACAGGTGTCTATTTTTATTGGAAACCTGCTAATGATCAGGAAATGTTGGTCTATAGACCCACATGATCTTGATATTTTATCCAAATTTTGAAGCCTAGGCCTCATAAACAAGATTTCTACTTAGAGAAGTTTCGAGTGTACATTCGAAAAATACACACTCGAAAAGACTCGAACGCTATAATTTAGCTCAAGAGGTTTCCATTTTTATTGGAAACATGCTAATGATCAGAACATCTTGGTCTGTAGACCAACATGATATTAATATTTTAGCCAAATTTTGAAGTCTGGGCCTCATAAACAAGATTTGTCTACTTAGAGCAGTTTCGAGTGTACATTTGAAAAATACACACTCGAAAAGACTCGAACGCTATAATTTAATTCAAGAGGTATCTATTTTGATTGAAAACATGGTAATGATCAGGACATGTTGGTCTATAGACCCACATAATCTTGATATGTTAGCCAAGTTTTGAAGGCTAGGCCTCATAAACACGAATTTTCTACTTAGAGCGGTTTTGAGTGTACATTCGAATAATACACACTCGAAAATACTCGAATGCTATAATTTAGCTCAAGAGGTTTCTATTTTTATTGGAAACATGCAAATGATCAGGACATCTTGGTCTGTAGACCAACATGATATTAATATTTTAGCCAAATTTTGAAGTCTAGGCCTCATAAACAAGATTTGTCTACTTAGAGCAGTTTCGAGTGTACATTTGAAAAATACACACTCGAAAAGACTCGAACGCTATAATTTAATTCAAGAGGTGTCTATTTTGATTGAAAACATGCTAATGATCAGGACATGTTGGTCTATAGACCCACATAATCTTGATATGTTAGCCAAGTTTTGAAGGCTAGGCCTCATAAACACGAATTTTCTACTTAAAGCGGTTTTGAGTGTACATTTGAATAATACACACTCGAAAAGACTCGAACGCTATAATTTAGCTCAACAGGTGTCTATTTTTATTGAAAACATTCTAATTATCAGGACATGTTGGTCTATAGACCCACATGATCTTGATATTTTAGCCAAACTTTGAAGTCTAGGTCTCATAAACAAGATTTTCTTCTTAGAGAAGTTTCGAGTATACATTCGAAAAATACACACTCGAAAAGACTCGAACGCTATAATTTTGCTCAAGAGGTGTCTATTTTTGTTGGAAACATGCTAATGATCAGGACATGTTGGTCTATATACCAACATGATCTTGATATTTTAGCCAAGTTTTGAAGCCTAGGCCTCATAAACACGAATTTTCTACTTAGAGCAGTTTCGAGTGTACATTCGAATAATACACACTCGAAAAGACTCGAACGCTATAATTTAGCTCAACAGGTGTCTATTTTTATTGGAAAGATGCTAATGATCAGGACATGTTGGTCTATAGACCCAGATGATTTTGATATTTTAACTAAATTTTGAAGTCCAGGCCTCATAAATAAGATTTGCTTACTTAGAGCAGTTTCGAGTGTACATTCGAAAAATACACACTCGAAAAGACTCGAACGCTATAATTTAGCTCAACAGGTGTCTATTTTGATTGAAAACATGCTAATTATCAGGACATGTTGGTCTATAGACCCACATTATGTTGATATTTTAGCCAAGTTTTGAAGCCTAGGCCTCATAAACACGAATTTTCTACTTAGAGCAGTTTCGAGTGTACATTCGAATAATACACACTCGAAAAGACTCGAACGCTATAATTTATCTCAACAAGTGTCTAATTTTATCGGAAACATGCTAATGATCAGGACATGTTGGCCTATAGACCCACATGATCTTAATATTTTATCCAAATTTTGAAGTCTGGGCCTCATAAACAAGACTTTTCTATTTAGAGAAGTTTCGAGTGTACATTCAAAAAATACACACTCGAAAAGACTCGAACACTATAATTTAGCTCAAGAGGTGTCTATTTTTATTGGAAACATTCTAATGATCAGGACATCTTGGTCTATAGACCCACATGATCTTAATATTTTAGCCAAATTTTGAGGTCTAGTCCTCATAAACAAGATTTATCTACTTAGAGCAGCTTCGAGTGTACATTTGAAAAATACACACTCGAAAAGACTCGAACGCTATAATTTAATTCAAGAAGTGTCTATTTTGATTGAAAACATGCTAATGATCAGGAAATGTTGGTCTATAGACCCACATGATCTTGATATGTTAGCCAAGTTTTGAAGGCTAGGCCTCATAAACACGAATTTTCTACTTAGAGCGGTTTTGAGTGTACATTCGAATAATACACACTCGAGAATACTCGAACGCTATAATTTAGCTCAACAGGTGTCTATTTTTATTGGAAAGATGCTAATGATCAGGAGATGTTGGTCTATATACCCAGATGATCTTGATATTTTAGCTAAATTTTGAAGTCTAGGCCTCATAAACAAGATATGCTTACTTAGAGCAGTTTCGAGTGTACATTCAAAAAATACACACTCGAAAAGACTCGAACGCTATAATTTAGCTCAAGAGGTGTCTATTTTTATTGAAAACATTCTAATTATCAGGACATGTTGGTATATAGACCCACATGATCTTGATATTTTAGCCAAATTTTGAAGTCTAGGCCTCATAAACAAGATTTTCTACTTAGAGAAGTTTCGAGTATACATTCGAAAAATACACACTCGAAAAGACTCGAACGCTATAATTTAGCTCAAGAGGTGTCTATTTTTGTTGGAAACATGCTAATTATCAGGACATGTTGGTCTATAGACCAACATGATCTTTATATTTTAGCCAAGTTTTGCCTAGGCCTCATAAACATGAATTTTCTACTTAGAGTAGTTTCGAGTGTACATTCGAATAATACACACTCGAAAAGACTCGAACGCTATAATTTAGCTCAACATGTGTCTATTTATATTGGAAAGATTCTATTGATCAGGACATGTTGGTCTATAGACCCAGATGATCTTGATATTTTAGCTAAATTTTGAAGTCCAGGCCTCATAAACAAGATTTGCTTACTTAGAGCAGTTTCGAGTGTACATTTAAAAAATACACACTCGAAAAGACTCGAACGCTATAATTTAGCTGAAGAGGTGTCTATTTTGATTGAAAACATGCTAATTATCAGGACATGTTGGTCTATAGACCCACATGATCTTGATATTTTATCCAGTTTTTGAAGCCTAGGCCTCATAAACACGAATTTGCTACTTAGAGCAGTTTCGAATGTACATTCGAATAATACACACTCGAAAAGACTCGAATGCTATAATTTAGCTCAACAGGTGTCTATTTTTATTGGAAACATGCTAATGATCAGGACATGTTGGGCTATAGACCCATATGATCTTGATATTTTAGCCAAGTTTTGAAGCCTAAGCCTCATAAACACGAATTTGCTACTTAGGGTAGTTTCAAGTGTACATTCGAATAATACACACTTGAAAAGACTCGAACGCTATAATTTAGCTCAACAGGTGTCTATTTTTATTGGAAACATGCTAATGATCAGGACATGTTGGATTATAGACCCACATGATCTTGATATTTTAGCCAAATTTTGAAGTCTAGGCCTCATAAATAAGATTTTCTACTTAGAGAAGTTTCGAGTGTACATTCAAAAATACACACTCGAAAAGACTCGAACACTATAATTTAGCTCAAGAGGTGTCTATTTTTATTGGAAACATGCTAATGATCAGGACATCTTGGTCTATAGACCCACATGATCTTATTATTTTTAGCCAAATTTTGAGGTCTAGTCCTCATAAACAAGATTTATCTACTTAGAGCAGCTTCGAGTGTACATTTGAAAAATACACACTCGAAAAGACTCGAACGCTATAATTTAATTCAAGAAGTGTCTATTTTGATTGAAAACATGCTAATGATCAGGAAATGTTGGTCTATAGACCCACATGATCTTGATATGTTAGCCAAGTTTTGAAGGCTAGGCCTCATAAACACGAATTTTCTACTTAGAGCGGTTTTGAGTGTACATTCGAATAATACACACTCGAAAATACTCGAACGCTATAATTTAGCTCAACAGGTGTCTATTTTTATTGGAAACATACTAATGATCAGGAGATGTTGGTCTATAGACCCAGATGATCTTGATATTTTAGCTAAATTTTGAAGTCTAGGCCTCATAAACAAGATATGCTTACTTAGAGCAGTTTCGAGTGTACATTCAAAAAATACACACTCGAAAAGACTCGAACGCTATAATTTAGCTCAAGAGGTGTCTATTTTTGTTGGAAACATGCTAATGATCAGGACATGTTGGTCTATATACCAACATGATCTTGATATTTTAGCCAAGTTTTGAAGCCTAGGCCTCATAAACACGAATTTTCTACTTAGAGCAGTTTCGAGTGTACATTCGAATAATACACACTCGAAAAGACTCGAACGCTATAATTTAGCTCAACAGGTGTCTATTTTTATTGGAAACATGCTAATGATCAGGACATGTTGGATTATAGACCCACATGATCTTGATATTTTAGCCAAATTTTGAAGTCTAGGCCTCATAAATAAGATTTTCTACTTAGAGAAGTTTCGAGTGTACATTCGAAAAATACACACACGAAAAGACTCGAACGCTATAATTTAGCTCAACAGGTGTCTATTTTTATTGGAAACATGCTAATGATCAGGACATGTTGGTCTATAGACCCACATGATCTTGATATTTTATCCAAATTATGAAGTCTAGGCCTCATAAACAAGATTTTCTACTTAGAGCAGTTTCGAGTGTACATTCGAATAATACACACTCATAAAGACTCGAACGCTATAATTTAGCTCAACAGGTGTCTATTTTTATTGGAAACATGCTAATGATCAGGACATGTTGGTCTATAGACCCACATGATCTTGATATTTTAGCCAAATTTTGAAGTCTAGGCCACATAAACAAGATTTTTCTACTTAGAGAAGTTTCGAGTGTACATTCGAAAAATACACACTCGAAAAGACTCGAACGCTATAATTTAGCTCAATAGGTGTCTATTTTGATTGAAAACATGCTAATTATCAGGACATGTTGGTCTATAGACCCACATGATCTTGATATTTTAGCCAAGTTTTGAAGCCTAGGCCTTATACACACAAATTTTCTACTTAGAGCAGTTTCGAGTGTACATTCGAATAATACACACTCGAAAAGACTCGAACGCTATAATTTATCTCAAGAGATGTCTATTTTGATTGAAAACATGCTAATTATCAGGACATGTTGGTCTATAGACCCACATGATCTTGATATTTTAGCCAAGTTTTGAATCCTAGGCCTCATACACACAAATTTTCTACTTTGAGCAGTTTCGAGTGTACATTCGAATAATACACACTCGAAAAGACTCGAACGCTATAATTTAGCTCCAGAGATGTCTATTTTGATTGAAAACATGCTAATTATCAGGACATGTTGGTCTATAGACCCACATGATCTTGATATTTTAGCCAAGTTTTGAAGCCTAGGCCTTATACACACAAATTTTCTACTTAGAGCAGTTTCGAGTGTACATTCGAATAATACACACTCGAAAAGACTCGAACGCTATAATTTAGCTCAAGAGGTGTCTATTTTGATTGGAAACATGCTAATTATCAGGACATGTTGGTCTATAGACCCACATGATCTTGTTATTTTAGCCAAATTTTGAAGCCTAGGCCTCATAAACACGAATTTTCTACTTAGAGAAGTTTCGAGTGTACATTCGAATAATACACACTCGAAAAGACTCGAACGCTATAATTTAGCTCAACAGGTGTCTATTTTTATTGGAAACATGCTAATTATCAGGACATGTTGGTCTATAGACCCACATGATCTTGTTATTTAGCCAAATTTTGAAGCCTAGGCCTCATAAACACGAATTTTCTACTTAGAGCAGTTTCGAGTGTACATTTGAATAATACACACTCGAAAAGACTCGAACGCTATAATTTAGCTCAACAGGTGTCTATTTTTATTGGAAACATGCTAATGATCAGGACATGTTGGTCTATAGACCCACATGATCTTGTTATTTTAGCCAAATTTTGAAGTCTAGGCCTCATAAATAAGATTTTCTACTTAGAGAAGTTTCGAGTGTACATTCGAAAAATACACACTCGAAAAGACTCGAACGCTATAATTTAGCTCAAGAGGTGTCTATTTTTATTGGAAAAATGCTAATATTCAGGACATGTTGGTCTATAGACCAACATAATCTTGATATTTTAGCCAAGTTTTGAAGCTTAGGCCTAATGAACACTAATTTTCTACTTAGAGCAGTTTCGAGTGTACATTCGAATAATACACACTCGAAAAGACTCGAACGCTATAATTTAGCTCAACAGGTGTCTATTTTTATTGGAAACATGCTAATGATCAGGACATGTTGGTCTATAGACCCACATGATCTTGTTATTTTAGCCAAATTTTGAAGTCTAGGCCTCATAAATAAGATTTTCTACTTAGAGAAGTTTCGAGTGTACATTCGAAAAATACACACTCGAAAAGACTCGAACGCTATAATTTAGCTCAAGAGGTGTCTATTTTTATTGCAAAAAATGCTAATATTCAGGACATGTTAGTCTATAGACCAACATAATCTTGATATTTTAGCCAAGTTTTGAAGCTTAGGCCTCATGAACACGAATTTTCTACTTAGAGCAGTTTCGTGTGTACATTCGAATAATACACACTCGAAAAGACTCGAACGCTATAATTTAGCTCAAGAGGTGTCTATTTTGATTGAAACCATGCTAATTATCAGAACATGTTGGTCTATAGACCCACATGATCTTGATATTTTAGCCAAGTTTTGAAGCCTAGGCCTCATAAAACGAATTTGCTACTTAGAGCAGTTTCGAGTGTACATTCGAATAATACACACTTGAAAAGACTCGAACGCTATAATTTAGCTCAACAAGTGTCTATTTTTATTGGAAACATGCTAATGATCAGGACATGTTGGGCTATAGACCCACATTATCTTGATATTTTAGCCAAATTTTGAAGTCTAGGCCTCATAAATTAGATTTTCTACTTAGAGAAGTTTCGAGTGTACATTCGAAAAATACACACTCGAAAAGACTCGAACGCTATAATTTAGCTCAAGAGGTGTCTATTTTGATTGAAAACATGCTATTTATCAGGACATGTTGGTCTATAGACCCACATGATCTTGATATTTTAGCCAAGTTTTGAAGCCTAAGCCTCATAAACACGAATTTGCTACTTAGAGTAATTTCGAGTGTACATTCGAATAATACACACTCGAAAAGACTCGAACGCTATAATTTAGCTCAACAGGTGTCTATTTTTATTGGAAACATGCTAATGAACAGGACATGTTGGATTATAGACCCACATGATCTTGATATTTTAGCCAAATTTTGAAGTCTAGGCCTCATAAATAAGATTTTCTACTTAGAGAAGTTTCGAGTGTACATTCGAAAAATACACACACGAAAAGACTCGAACGCTATAATTTAGCTCAAGAGGTGTCTATTTTTATTGGAAACATGCTAATGATTAGGACATGTTGGTCTATAGACCAACATAATCTTGATATTTTAGCCAAGTTTTGAAGGCTAGGCCTCATAAACATGAATTTGCTACTTAGGGTAGTTTCAAGTGTACATTCGAATAATACACACTTGAAAAGACTCGAACGCTATAATTTAGCTCAACAGGTGTCTATTTTTATTGGAAACATGCTAATGATCAGGACATGTTGGATTATAGACCCACATGATCTTGATATTTTAGCCAAACTTTGAAGTCTAGGCCTCATAAATAAGATTTTCTACTTAGAGAAGTTTCGAGTGTACATTTGAAAAATACACACACGAAAAGACTCGAACGCTATAATTTAGCTCAAGAGGTGTTTATTTTTATTGGAAACATGCTAATGATCAGGACATCTTGGTCTATAGACCCACATGATCTTATTATTTTAGCCAAATTTTGAGGTCTAGTCCTCATAAACAAGATTTATCTACTTAGAGCAGCTTCGAGTGTACATTTGAAAAATACACACTCGAAAAAACTCGAACGCTATAATTTAATTCAAGAAGTGTCTATTTTGATTGAAAACATGCTAATGATCAGGAAATGTTGGTCTATAGACCCACATGATCTTGATATGTTAGCCAAGTTTTGAAGGCTAGGCCTCATAAACACGAATTTTTTACTTAGAGCGGTTTTGAGTGTACATTCGAATAATACACACTCGAAAATACTCGAACGCTATAATTTAGCTCAACATGTGTCTATTTTTATTGGAAAGATGCTAATGATCAGGAGATGTTGGTCTATAGACCCAGATGATCTTGATATTTTAGCTAAATTTTGAAGTCTAGGCCTCATAAACAAGATATGCTTACTTAGAGCAGTTTCGAGTGTACATTCAAAAAATACACACTCGAAAAGACTCGAACGCTATAATTTAGCTCAAGAGGTATCTATTTTTATTGAAAACCTTCTAATTATCAGGACATGTTGGTATATAGACCCACATGATCTTGATATTTTAGCCAAATTTTGAAGTCTAGGCCTCATAAACAAGATTTTCTACTTAGAGAAGTTTCGAGTATACATTCGAAAAATACACACTCGAAAAGACTCGAACGTTATAATTTAGCTCAAGAGGTGTCTATTTTTGTTGGAAACATGCTAATGATCAGGACGTGTTGGTCTATAGACCAACATGATCTTGATATTTTAGCCAAGTTTTGAAGCCTAGGCCTCATAAACACGAATTTTCTACTTAGAGTAGTTTCGAGTGTACATTCGAATAATATACACTCGAAAAGACTCGAACGCTATAATTTAGCTCAACATGTGTCTATTTATATTGGAAAGATGCTAATGATCAGGACATGTTGGTCTATAGACCCAGATGATCTTGATATTTTAGCTAAATTTTGAAGTCCAGGCCTCATAAACAAGATTTGCTTACTTAGAGCAGTTTCGAGTGCACATTCGAATAATACACACTCGAAAAGAATCGAATGCTATAATTTAGCTCAACAGGTGTCCATTTTTATTGGAAAGATGCTAATGATCAGGATATGTTAGTTTATAGACCGACATGATCTTAATATTTTATCCAAATTTTGTAGTCTAGGCCTCATAAACAAGATTTTCTACATAGAGAAGTTTCGAGTGTACATTCGAAAAATACACACACGAAAAGACTCGAACGCTATAATTTAGCTCAACAGGTGTCTATTTTTATTGGAAACATGCTAATGATCAGGACATGTTGGGCTATAGACCCACATGATCTTGATATTTTAGCCAAATTTTTAAGTATAGGCCTCATAAATAAGATTTTCTACTTAGAGAAGTTTCGAGTGTACATTCAAAAATACACACTCAAAAAGACTCGAACGCTATAATTTAGCTCAAGAGGTGTCTATTTTGATTGAAAACATGCTATTTATCAGGACATGTTGGCCTATAGACCCACATGATCTTAATAATTTATCCAAATTTTGAAGTCCAGGCCTCATAAACAAGATTTTTCTATTTAGAGAAGTTTCGAGTGTACATTCGAAAAATACACACTCGAAAATACTCGAACACTATAATTTAGCTCAAGAGGTGTCTATTTTATTGGAAACATGCTAATGATCAGGACATCTTGGTCTATAGACCCACATGATCTTAATATTTTAGCCAAATTTTGAGGTCAAGTCCTCATAAACAAGATTTATCTACTTAGAGCAGCTTCGAGTGTACATTTGAAAAATACACACTCGAAAAGACTCGAACGCTATAATTTAATTCAAAAAGTGTCTATTTTGATTGAAAACATGCTAATGATCAGGAAATGTTGGTCTATAGACCCACATGATCTTGATATGTTAGCCAAGTTTTGAAGGCTAGGCCTCATAAACACGAATTTTCTACTTAGAGCGGTTTTGAGTATACATTCGAATAATACACACTCGAAAATACTCGAACGCTATAATTTAGCTCAACAGGTGTCTATTTTTATTGGAAAGATGCTAATGATCAGGAGATGTTGGTATATAGACCCAGATGATCTTGATATTTTAGCTAAATTTTGAAGTCTAGGCCTCATAAACAAGATATGCTTACTTAGAGCAGTTTCGAGTGTACATTCAAAAAATACACACTCGAAAAGACTCGAACACTATAATTTAGCTCAAGAGGTGTCTATTTTGATTGGAAACATGCTAATTATCAGGACATGTTGGTCTATAGACCCACATGATCTTGATATTTTATCCAGTTTTTGAAGCCTAGGCCTCATAAAAACGAATTTGCTACTTAGAGCAGTTTCGAATGTACATTTGAATAATACACACTCGAAAAGACTCGAACGCTATAATTTAGCTCAACAGGTGTCTATTTTTATTGGAAACATGCTAATGATCAGGACATGTTGGGCTATAGACCCACATGATCTTGATATTTTAGCCAAATTTTTAAGTCTAGGCCTCATAAAAAGATTTTCTACTTAGAGAAGTTTCGAGTGTACATTCAAAAATACACACTCGAAAAGACTCGAACGCTATAATTTAGCTCAAGAGGTGTCTATTTTGATTGAAAACATTCTATTTATCAGGACATGTTGGTCTATAGACCCACATGATCTTGATATTTTAGCCAAGTTTTGAAGCCTAAGCCTCATAAACACGAATTTGCTACTTAGAGTAGTTTCGAGTGTACATTCGAATAATACACACTCGAAAAGACTCGAACGCTATAATTTAGCTCAACATGTGTCTATTTTTATTGGAAACATGCTAATGATCAGGACATGTTGGGCTATAGACCCACATGATCTTGATATTTTAGCCAAATTTTGAAGTCTAGGCCTCATAAATAAGATTTTCTACTTAGAGAAGTTTCGAGTGTACATTCGAATAATACACACTCGAAAAGACTCGAACGCTATAATTTAGCTCAACAGGTGTCTATTTTTATCGAAAACATGCTAATGATCAGGACATGTTGGTCTATAGACCCACATGATCTTGATATTTTATCCAAATTTTGAAGTCTAGGCCTCATAAACAAGATTTTCTACTTAGAGCAGTTTCGAGTGTACATTCGAATAATACACACTCAAAAAGACTCGAACACTATAATTTAGCTCAACAGGTCTATTTTTATCGGAAACATGCTAATGATCAGGACATGTTGGTCTATAGACCCACATGATCTTAATATTTTAGCCAAATTTTGAAGTCTAGGCCTCAGAAACAAGATTTGTCTACTTAGAGCAGTTTCGAATGTACATTCGAAAAATACACACTCGAAAAGACTCGAACGCTATAATTTAATTCAAGAGGTGTCTATTTTGATTGAAAACATGCTAATGATCAGGACATGTTGGTCTATAGACCCACATGATCTTGATATTTTATCCAAATTTATAAGTCTAGGCCTCATAAACAAGATTTTCTACATAGAGCAGTTTCGAGTGTACATTCGAATAATACACACTCGAAAAGACTCGAACGCTATAATTTAGCTCAACATGTGTCTATTTTTATTGGAAACATGCTAATGATCAGGACATGTTGGTCTATAGACCCACATGATCTTGATATTTTATCCAAATTTTGAAGTCTAGGCCTCATAAACACGAATTTTCTACTTAGAGCAGTTTCGAGTGTACATTCGAATAATACACAATCAAAAAGACTCGAACGCTATAATTCAGCTCAACAGGTGTCTATTTTTATTGGAAACATGCTAATGATCAGGACATGTCGGTCTATAGACCCACATGATCTTGATATTTTATCCAAATTTATAAGTCTAGGCCTCATAAACAAGATTTTCTACATAGAGCAGTTTCGAGTGTACATTCGAATAATACACACTCGAAAAGACTCGAACGCTATAATTTAGCTCAACATGTGTCTATTTTTATTGGAAACATGCTAATGATCAGGACATGTTGGTCTATAGACCCACATGATCTTGATATTTTATCCAAATTTTGAAGTCTAGGCCTCATAAACACGAATTTTCTACTTAGAGCAGTTTCGAGTGTACATTCGAATAATACACACTCGAAAAGACTCGAACGCTATAATTTAGCTCAACAGGTGTCTATTTTTATTGGAAAGATTCTAATGATCAGGACATGTTGGTCTATAGACCCAGATGACCTTGATATTTTAGCCAAATTTTGAAGTCTAGGCCTCATAAACACGAATTTTCTACTTAGAGCAGTTTCGAGTGTACATTCGAATAATACACACTCGAAAAGACTCGAACGCTATAATTTAGCTCAACAGGTGTCTATTTTTATTGGAAAGATGCTAATGATCAGGACATGTTGGTCTATAGACCCACATGACCTTGATATTTTAGCCAAATTTTGAAGTCTAGGCCTCATAAATAAGATTTTTCTACTTAGAGAAGTTTCGAGTGTACATTCGAATAATACACAATCGAAAAGACTCGAACGCTATAATTTAGCTCAACAAGTGTCTATTTTTATTGGAAAGATGCTAATGATCAGGACATGTTGGTCTATAGACCCAGATGACCTTGATATTTTAGCCAAATTTTGAAGTCTAGGCCTCATAAATAAGATTTTTCTACTTAGAGAAGTTTCGAGTGTACATTCGAATAATACACACTCGAAAAGACTCGAACGCTATAATTTAGCTCAACATGTGTCTATTTTTATTGGAAACATGCTAATGATCAGGACATGTTGGTCTATAGACCCACATGATCTTGATATTTTATCCAAATTTTGAAGTCTAGGCCTCATAAACAAGATTTTGTACTTAGAGCAGTTTCGAGTGTACATTCGAATAATACACACTCGAAAAGACTCGAACGCTATAATTTAGCTCAACATGTGTCTATTTTTATTGGAAACATGCTAATGATCAGGACATGTTGGTCTATAGACCCACATGATCTTGATAATTTAGCCAAATTTTGAAGTCTAGGCCTCATAAATAAGATTTTCTACTTAGAGAAGTTTCGAGTGTACATTCGAAAAATACACACACGAAAAGATTCGAACGCTATAATTTAGCTCAAGAGGTGTCTATTTTTATTGAAACATGCTAATGATCAGGACATGTTGGTCTATAGACCAACATAATCTTGATATTTTAGCCAAGTTTTGAAGCCTAGGCCTCATAAACACGAATTTTCTACTTAGAGCAGTTTCGGAGTGTACATTCGAATAATACACAATCGAAAAGACTCGAACGCTATAATTCACCTCAACAGGTGTCTATTTTTATCGGAAACATGCTAATGATCAGGACATGTTGGTCTATAGACCCACATGATCTTAATATTTTATCCAAATTTTGAAGTCGAGGCCTCTTAACTAAGATTTTTCTACTTAGAGAAGTTTCGAGTGTACATTCGAATAATACACACTCGAAAAGACTCGAACGCTATAATTTAGCTCAACAGGTGTCTATTTTTATTGGAAACATGCTAATGATCAGGACATGTTGGTCTATAGACCCACATGATCTTGATATTTTATTCACATTTTGAAGTCTAGGCCTCTTAAACAAGATTTTCTACTTAGAGCAGTTTCGAGTGTACATTCGAATAATACACACTCGAAAAGACTCGAACGCTATAATTTAGCTCAACATGTGTCTATTTTTATTGGAAACATGCTAATGATCAGGACATGTTGGTCTATAGACCCACATGATCTTGATATTTTATCCAAATTTTGAAGTCTAGGCCTCATAAACAAGATTTTCTACTGATAGCAGTTTCGAGTGTACATTCGAATAATACACACTCGAAAAGACTCGAACGCTATAATTTAGCTCAACATGTGTCTATTTTTATTGGAAACATGCTAATGATCAGGACATGTTGGTCTATAGACCCACATGATCTTGATATTTTATCCAAATTTTGAAGTCTAGGCCTCATAAACAAGATTTTCTACTTAGAGCAGTTTCGAGTGTACATTCGAATAATACACACTCGAAAAGACTCGAACGCTATAATTTAGCTCAACATGTGTCTATTTTTATTGGAAACATGCTAATTATCAGGACATGTTGGTCTATAGACCCACATGATCTTGATATTTTATCCAAATTTTGAAGTCTAGGCCTCATAAACAAGATTTTCTACTTAGAGCAGTTTCGAGTGTACATTCGAATAATACACACTCGAAAAGACTCGAACGCTATAATTTAGCTCAACAGGTGTCTATTTTTATTGGAAACATGCTAATGATCAGGACATGTTGGTCTATAGACCCACATTATCTTGATATTTTAGCCAAATTTTGAAGTCTAGGCCTCATAAACAAGATTTTCTACTTAGAGCAGTTTCGAGTGTACATTCGAATAATACACACTCGAAAAGACTCGAACGCTATAATTTAGCTCAACAGGTGTGTATTTTTATTGGAAACATGCTAATGATCATGACATGTTGGTCTATAGACCCACATGATCTTGATATTTTATCCAAATTTTGAAGTCTAGGCCTCATAAACAAGATTTTCTACTTAGAGAAGTTTCGAGTGTACATTCGAAAAATACACACACGAAAAGACTCGAACGCTATAATTTAGCTCAACAGGTGTCTATTTTTATTGGAAACATGCTAATGATCAGGACATGTTGGGCTATAGACCCACATGATCTTGATATTTTAGCCAAATTTTTAAGTCTAGGCCTCATAAAAAGATTTTCTACTTAGAGAAGTTTCGAGTGTACATTCAAAAATACACACTCGAAAAGACTCGAACGCTATAATTTAGCTCAAGAGGTGTCTATTTTGATTGAAAACATTCTATTTATCAGGACATGTTGGTCTATAGACCCACATGATCTTGATATTTTAGCCAAGTTTTGAAGCCTAAGCCTCATAAACACGAATTTGCTACTTAGAGTAGTTTCGAGTGTACATTCGAATAATACACACTCGAAAAGACTCGAACGCTATAATTTAGCTCAACATGTGTCTATTTTTATTGGAAACATGCTAATGATCAGGACATGTTGGTCTATAGACCCACATGATCTTGATATTTTATCCAAATTTTGAAGTCTAGGCCTCATAAACAAGATTTTCTACTTAGAGAAGTTTCGAGTGTACATTCGAAAAATACACACACGAAAAGACTCGAACGCTATAATTTAGCTCAACAGGTGTCTATTTTTATTGGAAACATGCTAATGATCAGGACATGTTGGGCTATAGACCCACATGATCTTGATATTTTAGCCAAATTTTTAAGTCTCGGCCTCATAAATAAGATTTTCTACTTAGAGAAGTTTCGAGTGTACATTCAAAAATGCACACTCGAAAAGACTCGAACGCTATAATTTAGCTCAAGAGGTGTCTATTTTGATTGAAAACATGCTATTTATCAGGACGTGTTGGCCTATAGACCCACATGATCTTAATAATTTATCCAAATTTTGAAGTCTAGGCCTCATAAACAAGATTTTTCTATTTAGAGAAGTTTCGAGTGTACATTCGAAAAATACACACTCGAAAATACTCGAACACTATAATTTAGCTCAAGAGGTGTTTATTTTTATTGGAAACATGCTAATGATCAGGACATCTTGGTCTATAGACCCACATGATCTTAATATTTTAGCCAAATTTTGAGGTCTAGTCCTCATAAACAAGATTTATCTACTTAGAGCAGCTTCGAGTTTACATTTGAAAAATACACACTCGAAAAGACTCGAACGCTATAATTTAATTCAAGAAGTGTCTATTTTGATTGAAAACATGCTAATGATCAGGAAATGTTGGTCTATAGACCCACATGATCTTGATATGTTAGCCAAGTTTTGAAGGCTAGGCCTCATAAACACGAATTTTCTACTTAGAGCGGTTTTGAGTGTACATTCGAATAATACACACTCGAAAATACTCGAACGCTATAATTTAGCTCAACAGGTGTCTATTTTTATTGGAAAGATGCTAATGATCAGGAGATGTTGGTCTATAGACCCAGATGATCTTGATATTTTAGCTAAATTTTGAAGTCTAGGCCTCATAAACAAGATATGCTTACTTAGAGCAGTTTCGAGTGTACATTCAAAAAATACACACTCGAAAAGACTCGAACGCTATAATTTAGCTCAAGAGGTGTCTATTTTTATTGAAAATATTCTAATTATCAGGACATGTTGGTATATAGACCCACATGATCTTGATATTTTAGCCAAATTTTGAAGTCTAGGCCTCATAAACAAGATTTTCTACTTAGAGTAGTTTCGAGTGTACATTCGAATAATACACACTCGAAAAGACTCGAACGCTATAATTTAGCTCAACATGTGTCTATTTATATTGGAAAGATGCTAATGATCAGGACATGTTGGTCTATAGACCCAAATGATCTTGATATTTTAGCTAAATTTTGAAGTCCAGGCCTCATAAACAAGATTTGCTTACTTAGAGCAGTTTCCAGTGTACATTCAAAAAATACACACTCGAAAAGACTCGAACGCTATAATTTAGCTCAAGAGGTGTCTATTTTGATTGAAAACATGCTAATTATCAGGACATGTTGGTCTATAGACCCACATTATCTTGATATTTTATCCAGTTTTTGAAGCCTAGGCCTCATAAACACGAATTTGCTACTTACAGCAGTTTCAAATGTACATTCGAATAATACACACTCGAAAAGACTCGAACGCTATAATTTAGCTCAACAGGTGTCTATTTTTATTGGAAACATGCTAATGATCAGGACATGTTAAGCTATAGACCCACATGATCTTGATATTTTAGCCAAGTTTTTAAGTCTAGGCCTCATAAATAAGATTTTCAACTTAGAGAAGTTTCGAGTGTACATTCAAAAATACACACTCGAAAAGACTCGAACGCTATAATTTAGCTCAACAGGTGTTTATTTTGATTGAAAACATGCTATTTATCAGGACATGTTGGTCTATAGACCCACATGATCTTGATATTTTAGCCAAGTTTTGAATCCTAAGCCTCATAAACACGAATTTGCTACTTAGGGTAGTTTCAAGTGTACATTCGAATAATACACACTTGAAAAGACTCGAACGCTATAATTTAGCTCAACAGGTGTCTATTTTTATTGGAAACATGTTAATGATCAGGACATGTTGGTCTATAGACCAACATAATCTTGATATTTTAGCCAAGTTTTGAAGGCTAGACCTCATAAACATTAATTTTGTACTTAGTGCAGTTTCGAGTGTACATTCGAATAATACACACTCGAAAATACTCGAACGCTATAATTTAGCTCAACAGATGCCCATTTTTATTGGAAACATGCTAATGATCAGGACATGTTGGTCTATAAACCCACATGATCTTAATATCTTAGCCAAATTTTGAAGTCTAGGCCTCATAAACAAAGATTTGTTTACTTAGAGCAGTTTCGAGTGTACATTCGAAAAATACACACTCAAAAAGACTCAAACACTATAATTTAATTCAAGAGGTGTCTATTTTGATTGAAAACATGCTAATGATCAGGAAATTTTGGTTTATAGACCCATATTATCTTGATATGTTAGCCACGTTTTGAAGGCTAGGCCTCATAAACAAAAATTTTCTACTAAGAGCAGTTTCGAGTGCACATTCGAATAATACACACTCGAAAAGAATCGAACGCTATAATTTAGCTCAACAGGTGTCCATTTTTATTGGAAAGATGCTAATGATCAGGATATGTTAGTCTATAGACCGACATGATCTTAATATTTTATCCAAATTTTGAAGTCTAGGCCTCATAAACAAGATTTTCTACTTAGAGAAGTTTCGAGTGTACATTCGAAAAATACACACACGAAAAGACTCGAACGCTATAATTTAGCTCAACAGGTGTCTATTTTTATTGGAAACATGCTAATGATTAGGACATGTTGGGCTATAGACCCACAAGATCTTGATATTTTAGCCAAATTTTTAAGTCTAGGCCTCATAAATAAGATTTTCTACTTAGAGAAGTTTCGAGTGTACATTCAAAAATACACACTCGAAAAGACTCGAACGCTATAATTTAGCTCAAGAGGTGTCTATTTTGATTGAAAACATGCTATTTATCAGGACATGTTGGCCTATAGACCCACATGATCTTAATATTTTATCCAAATTTTGAAGTCTAGGCCTCATAAACAAGATTTTTCGATTTAGAGAAGTTTCGAGTGTACATTCGAAAAATACACACTCGAAAAGACTCGAACACTATAATTTAGCTCAAGAGGTGTCTATTTTTATTGGAAACATGCTAATGATCAGGACATCTTGGTCTATAGACCCACATGATCTTAATATTTTAGCCAAATTTTGAGGTCTAGTCCTCATAAACAAGATTTATCTACTTAGAGCAGCTTCGAGTGTACATTTGAAAAATACACACTCGAAAAGAATCGAACGCTATAATTTAATTCAAGAAGTTTCTATTTTGATTGAAAACATGCTAATGATCAGGAAATGTTGGTCTATAGACCCACAAGATCTTGATATTTTAGCTCAACAGGTGTCTATTTTTATTGGAAACATGCTAATGATTAGGACATGTTGGGCTATAGACCCACAAGATCTTGATATTTTAGCCAAATTTTTAAGTCTAGGCCTCATAAACACGAATTTGCTACTTAGGGTAGTTTCAAGTGTACATTCGAATAATACACACTTGAAAAGACTCGAACGCTATAATTTAGCTCAACAGGTGTCTATTTTTATTGGAAACATGCTAATGATCAGGACATGTTGGATTATAGACCCACATGATCTTGATATTTTAGCCAAATTTTGAAGTCTAGGCCTCATAAATAAGATTTCTACTTAGAGAAGTTTCGAGTGTACATTCGAAAAATACACACACGAAAAGACTCGAACGCTATAATTTAGCTCAAGAGGTGTCTATTTTTATTGGAAACATGCTAATGATCAGGACATGTTGGTCTATAGACCAACATAATCTTGATATTTTAGCCAAGTTTTGAAGGCTAGGCCTCATAAACATGAATTTTGTACTTAGTGCAGTTTCGAGTGTACATTCGAATAATACACACTCGAAAATACTCGATATAATGATCAGAGTATTTTGATTGAAAACATGCTAATGATCAGGATATTTTGGTTTATAGACCCATATTATCTTGATATGTTAGCCAAGTTTTGAAGGCTAGGCCTCATAAACAAAAATTTTCTACTAAGAGCAGTTTCGAGTGCACATTCGAATAATACACACTCGAAAAGAATCGAACGCTATAATTTAGCTCAACAGGTGTCCATTTTTATTGGAAAGATGCTAATGATCAGGATATGTTAGTCTATAGAACGACATGATCTTAATATTTTATCCAAATTTTGAAGTCTAGGCCTCATAAACACTATAATTTAATTCAAGAGGTGTCTATTTTGATTGAAAACATGCTAATGATCAGGAAATTTTGGTTTATAGACCCATATTATCTTGATATGTTAGCCAAGTTTTGAAGGCTAGGCCTCATAAACAAAAAATTTCTACTAAGAGCAGTTTCGAGTGCACATTCGAATAATACACACTCGAAAAGAATCGAACGCTATAATTTAGCTCAACAGGTGTCCATTTTTATTGGAAAGATGCTAATGATCAGGATATGTTAGTCTATAGACCGACATGATCTTAATATTTTATCCAAATTTTGAAGTCTAGGCCTCATAAACAAGATTTTCTACTTAGAGAAGTTTCCAGTGTACATTCGAACAATACAGACACGAAAAGACTCGAACGCTATAAGTTAGCTCAACAGGTGTCTATTTTTTTGGAAACATGCTAATGATCAGGACATGTTGGGCTATAGACCCACATGATCTTGATATTTTAGCCAAATTTTTAAGTCTAGGCCTCATAAATAAGATTTTCTACTTATAGAAGTTTCGAGTGTACATTCAAAAATACACACTCGAAAAGACTCGAACGCTATAATTTAGCTCAAGAGGTGTCTATTTTGATTGAAAACATGCTATTTATCAGGACATGTTGGTCTATAGACCTACATGATCTTGATATTTTAGCCAAGTTTTGAATCATAAGCCTCATAAACACGAATTTGCTACTTAAGAGTAGTTTCAAGTGTACATTCGAATAATACACACTTGAAAAGACTCGAACGCTATAATTTAGCTCAACAGGTGTCTATTTTTATTGGAAACATGCTAATGATCAGGACATGTTGGATTATAGACCCACATGATCTTGATATTTTAGCCAAATTTTGAAGTCTAGGCCTCATAAATAAGATTTTCTACTTAGAGAAGTTTCGGGTGTATATTTGAAAAATACACACACGAAAAGACTCGAATGCTATGATTTATCTCAAGAGGTGTCTATTTTTATTGGAAACATGCTAATGATCAGGACATGTTGGTCTATAGACCAACATAATCTTGATATTTTAGCCAAGTTTTGAAGGCTAGGCCTCATAAACATGAATTTTGTACTTAGTGCAGTTTCGAGTGTACATTCGAATAATACACACTCGAAAATACTCGAACGCTATAATTTATCTCAACAGATGCCTATTTTTATTGGAAACATGCTAATGATCAGGACATGTTGGTCTATAAACCCACATGATCTTAATATTTTAGCCAAATTTTGAAGTCTAGGACTCATAAACAAACATTTGTCTACTTAGAGCATTTTCGAGTGTACATTCGAAAAATACACACTCAAAAAGACTCGAACACTATAATTTAATTCAAGAGGTGTCTATTTTGATTGAAAACAAGCTAATGATCAGGATTTATTGGTTTATAGACCCATATGATATTGATATGTTAGCCAAGTTTTGAAGGCTAGGCCTCATAAACAAAAATTTTCTACTAAGAACAGTTTCGAGTGTACATTCGAATAATACACACTCGAAAAGACTCGAAAGCTATAATTTAATTCAAGAGGTGTCTATTTTTATCAGAAACATGCTAATGATCAGGACATGTTGGTCTATATATCCACATGATCTTAATATTTTAGCCAAATTTTGAAGTCTAGGCCTCATAAACAAGATTTGTCTACTTAGAGAAGTTTCGAGTGTACATTCGAAAAATACACACTCGAAAAGACTCGAACGCTATAATTTAATTCAAGAGGTGTCTATTTTGATTGAAAACATGCTAATGATTAGTACATGTTGGTCTGTAGACCCACATGATCTTAATATTTTAGCCAAGTTTTGAAGTCTAGGCCTCATAAACACGAATTTTCTACTCAGAGCAGTTTCTAGTGTACATTCGAATAATACACACTCGAAAAGACTCGAACGCTATAATTTAGCTCAACAGGTGTCTATATTTATTGGAAAGATGCTAATGATCAGGAAAAGTTGGTCTATAAACCCAGATGATCTTGATATTTTAGCTAAATTTTGAAGTCTAGGCCTCATAAACAAGATTTGCTTACTTAGAGCAGTTTCGAGCGTACATTCGAAAAATACACACTCGAAAAGACTCGAACGCTATAATTTAGCTTAAGAGGTGTCTATTTTAATTGAAAACATGCTAATTATCAGGACATGTTGGTCTATAGGCCCACATGATCTTGATATTTTAGCCAAGTTTTGAAGCCTAGGCCTCATAAACACGAATTTTCTACTTTGAGCAGTTTCGAGTGTACATTCGAATAACACACACTCGAAAAAACTCGAACTCTATAAGTTAGAATATTACACACTCGAAAAGACTCGAACACTATAATTTAGCTCAACAGGTGTCTATTTTTATCGGAAACATGCTAATGATCAGGACATGTTGGTCTATAGACCCACTTGATCTTAATATTTTAGCCAAATTTTGAAGTCTAGGCCTCATAAACACGAATTTTCTAATTAGAGCAGTTTCGAGTGTACATTCGAAAAATACACACTCGAAAAGACTCGAACGCTATAATTTAGCTCAACAGGTGTGTATTTTTATTTGAAACATGCTAATAATCTGGGCATGTTGGTCTATAGACCCACATGGTCTTGATATTTTAGCCAAATTTTAAAGGATACGCCTCATAAACACGAATTTTCTACTTAGCGCAGTTTCGAGTGTACATTCGAATAATACACACTCGAAAAGACTCGAACGCTATAATTTAGCTCAAGAGGTGTCTATTTTGATTGAAAACATGCTAATTATCAGGACATGTTGGTCAATAGACCCAGATGATCTTGATATTTTAGCCAAGTTTTGAAGCCTAGGCCTCATAAACACGAATTTTATACTTTGAGCAGTTCCGAGTGTACACTCGAAAAATACACACTCGAAAAGACTCGAACGCTATAATTTAGCTCAAGAGGTGTCTATTTTGATTGAAAACATGCTAATTATCAAGACATGTTGGTCTATAGACCCACATGATCTTGATATTTTAGCCAAGTTTTGAAGCCTAGGCCTCATAAACACGAATTTTCTACTTTGAGCAGTTTCGAGTGTACATTCGAATAATACACACTCGAAAAGACTCGAACGCTATAAGTTAGAATATTACACACTCGAAAAGGCTCGAACACTATAATTTAGCTCAACAGGTGTCTATTTTTATCGGAAACATGTTAATGATAAGGACATGTTGGTCTATAGACCCACATGATCTTAATATTTTAGCCAAATTTTGAAGTCTAGGCCTCATAAACACGAATTTTCTAATTAGAGCAGTTTCGAGTGTACATTCGAATAATACACACTCGAAAAGACTCGAACGCTATAAGTTAGAATATTACACACTCGAAAAGGCTCGAACGCTATAATTTAGCTCAACAGGTGTCTATTTTTATTGGAAACATGCTAATGATCAGGACATGTTGGTCTATAGAACCACATGATCTTCATATTTTATCCAAATTTTGAAGTCTAGGCCTCAGAAACAAAATTTTCTACTTAGAGCAGTTTCGAGTGTACATTCGAATAATACACACTCGAAAAGACTCGAACGCTATAATTTAGCTCAACAGGTGTATATTTTTATCGGAAACATGCTAATGATCAGGACATGTTGGTCTATAGACCCACATGATCTTAATATTTTAGCCAAATTTTGAAGTCTAGGCCTCATAAATAAGATTTTTCTACTTAGAGCAGTTTCGAATGTACATTCGAAAAATACACACTCAAAAAGACTCGAACGCTATAATTTAATTCAAGAGGTGTCTATTTTGATTGAAAACATGCTAATGATCAGGACATGTTGGTCTATAGACCCGCATGATCTTGATATGTTAGCCAAGTTTTGAAGGCTAGGCCTCATAAACACGAATTTTCTACTTAGAGCAGTTTCGAGTGTACATTCGAATAATACCCACTCGAAAAGACTCGAACGCTATAATTTAGCTCAACAGGTGTCTATTTTTATTGCAAACATGCTAATGATCAGGACATGTTGGTCTATAGACCCACATGATCTTGATATTTTAGCCAAGGTTTGAAGCCTAGGCCTCATAAACAAGATTTGTCTACTTAGAGCAGTTTCGAATGTACATTCGAAAAATACACACTCAAAAAGACTCGAACGCTATAATTTAATTCAAGAGGTGTCTATTTTGATTGAAAACATGCTAATGATCAGGACATGTTGGTCTATAGACCCAAATGATCTTGATATTTTAGCTAAATTTTGAAGTCTAGGCCTCATAAACAAGATTTGCTTACTTAGAGCAGTTTCGAGTGTACATTCGAAAAATACACACTCGAAAAGACTCGAACACTATAATTTAGCTCAAGAGGTGTCTATTTTGATTGAAAACATGTTAATTATCAGGACATCTTGGTCTATAGACCCACATGATCTTGATAATTTAGCCAAATTTTGAAGTCTAGGCCTCACAAACAAGATTTGCTTACTTAGAGCAGTTTCGAGTGTACATTCGAATAATACACACTCGAAAAGACTCGAACGCTATAATTTAGCTCAACAGGTGTCTATTTTTATTGGAAACATGCTAATGATCAGGACATGTTGGTCTATAGACCCACATGATCTTGATAATTTAGCCAAATTTTGAAGTCTAGGCCTCATAAATAAGATTTTCTACTTAGAGAAGTTTCGAGTGTACATTCGAAAAATACACACACGAAAAGACTCGAACGCTATAATTTAGCTCAAGAGGTGTCTATTTTTATTGGAAACATGCTAATGATCAGGACATGTTGGTCTATAGACCAACATAATCTTGATATTTTAGCCAAGTTTTGAAGCCTAGGCCTCATAAACACGAATTTTCTACTTAGAGCAGTTTCGAGTGTACATTTGAATAATACACAATCGAAAAGTCTCGAATGCTATAATTCAGCTCAACAAGTGTCTATTTTTATCGGAAACATGCTAATGATCAGGACATGTTGGTCTATAGAACCACATGATCTTAATATTTTAGCCAAATTTTGAAGTCTAGGCCTCATAAACAAGATTTTTCTACTTAGAGAAGTTTCGAGTGTACATTCGAATAATACACACTCGAAAAGACTCGAACGCTATAATTTAGCTCAACAGGTGTCTATTTTTATTGGAAACATGCTAATGATCAGGACATGTTGGTCTATAGACCCACATGATCTTGATAATTTAGCCAAATTTTGAAGTCTAGGCCTCATAAACAAGATTTTCTACTTAGAGAAGTTTCGAGTGTACATTCGAAAAATACACACACGAAAAGACTCGAACGCTATAATTTAGCTCAAGAGGTATCTATTTTTATTGGAAACATGCTAATGATCAGGACATGTTGGTCTATAGACCAACATAATCTTGATATTTTAGCCAAGTTTTGAAGCCTAGGCCTCATAAACACGAATTTTCTACTTAGAGCAGTTTCGAGTGTACATTCGAATAATACACAATCGAAAAGTCTCGAATGCTATAATTCAGCTCAACAAGTGTCTATTTTTATCGGAAACATGCTAATGATCAGGACATGTTGGTCTATAGAACCACATGATCTTAATATTTTAGCCAAATTTTGAAGTCTAGGCCTCATAAACAAGATTTTTCTACTTAGAGAAGTTTCGAGTGTACATTCGAATAATACACACTCGAAAAGACTCGAACGCTATAATTTAGCTCAACAGGTGTCTATTTTTATTGGAAACATGCTAATGATCAGGATATGTTGGTCCATAGACCCACATGATCTTGATATTTTATACAAATTTTGAAGTCCAGGCCTCATAAACAAGATTTTCTACTTAGAGCAGTTTCGAGTGTACATTCGAATAATACACACTCGAAAAGACTCGAACGCTATAATTTAGCTCAAGAGGTGTCTATTTTTATTGGAAACATGCTAATGATCAAGACATGTTGGTCTATAGACCCACATGATCTTGCTATTTTATCCAAATTTTGAAGTCTAGGCCTCATAAATAAGATTTTCTACTTAGAGAAGTTTCGAGTGTACAATCGAAAAATACACACTCGAAAAGACTCGAACGCTATAATTTAGCTCAAGAGGTGTCTATTTTTATTGAAACATGCTAATGATCAGGACATGTTGGTCTATAGACCAACATAATCTTGATATTTTAGCCAAGTTTTGAAGCCTAGGCCTCATAAACACGAATTTTCTACTTAGAGCAGTTTCGAGTGTACATTCGAATAATACACACTCGAAAAGACTCGAACGCTATAATTTAGCTCAAGAGGTGTCTATTTTTATTGGAAACATGCTAATGATCAAGACATGTTGGTCTATAGACCCACATGATCTTGCTATTTTATCCAAATTTTGAAGTCTAGGCCTCATAAATAAGATTTTCTACTTAGAGAAGTTTCGAGTGTACAATCGAAAAATACACACTCGAAAAGACTCGAACGCTATAATTTAGCTCAACAGGTGTCTATTTTTATTGGAAACATGCTAATGATCAGGATATGTTGGTCTATAGACCCACATGATCTTGATATTTTATCCAAATTTTGAAGTCCAGGCCTCATAAACAAGATTTTCTACTTAGAGCAGTTTCGAGTGTACATTCGAATAATACACACTCGAAAAGACTCGAACGCTATAATTTAGCTCAAGAGGTGTCTATTTTTATTGGAAACATGCTAATGATCAGGACATGTTGGTCTATAGACCAACATAATCTTGATATTTTAGCCAAGTTTTGAAGCCTAGGCCTCATAAACAAGAATTTTCTACTTAGAGCAGTTTCGAGTGTACATTCGAATAATACACAATCGAAAAGACTCGAATGCTATAATTCAGCTCAACAAGTGTCTATTTTTATCGGAAACATGCTAATGATCAGGACATGTTGGTCTATAGAACCACATGATCTTAATAATTTAGCCAAATTTTGAAGTCTAGGCCTCATAAATAAGATTTTCTACTTAGAGAAGTTTCGAGTGTACATTCGAAAAATACACACACGAAAAGACTCGAACGCTATAATTTAGCTCAAGAGGTGTCTATTTTTATTGGAAACATGCTAATGATCAGGACATGTTGGTCTATAGACCCACATGATCTTAATATTTTAGCCAAATTTTGAAGTCTAGGCCTCATAAACAAGATTTTCTACTAAGAGCAGTTTCGAGTGTACATTCGAATAATACACACTCGAAAAGACTCGAACGCTATAATTTAGCTCAACAGGTGTCTATTTTTATTGGAAACATGCTAATGATCAGGACATGTTGGTCTATAGACCCACATGATCTTGATATATTAGCCAAGATTTGAAGGCTAGGCCTCATAAACACGAATTTTCTACTTACCGCAGTTTCGAGTGTACATTCGAATAATACACACTCGAAAAGACTCGAACGCTATAATTTAGCTCAACAGGTGTCTATTTTTATTGGAAAGATGCTAATGATCAGGACATGTTGGTCTATAGACCCACATGATCTTGATAATTTAGCCAAATTTTGAAGTCTAGGCCTCATAAATAAGATTTTCTACTTAGAGAAGTTTCGAGTGTACATTCGAAAAATACACACACGAAAAGACTCGAACGCTATAATTTAGCTCAAGAGGTGTCTATTTTTATTGGAAACATGCTAATGATCAGGACATGTTGGTCTATAGACCCACATGATCTTAATATTTTAGCCAAATTTTGAAGTCTAGGCCTCATAAACAAGATTTTATACTTAGAGAGGTTTCGAGTGTACATTCGAATAATACACACTCAAAAAGACTCAAACACTATAATTTAGCTCAACAGGTCTATTTTTATCGGAAACATGCTAATGATCAGGACATGTTGGTCTATAGACCCACATGATCTTAATATTTTAGCCAAATTTTGAAGTCTCTGCCTCATAAACAAGATTTGTCTACTTAGAGCAGTTTCGAATGTACATTCGAAAAATACACACTCGAAAAGACTCGAACGCTATAATTTAATTCAAGAGGTGTCTATTTTGATTGAAAACATGCTAATGATCAGGACATGTTGGTCTATAGACCCACATGATCTTGATATGTTAGCCAAGTTTTGAAGGCTAGGCCTCATAAACACGAATTTTCTACTTACCGCAGTTTCGAGTGTACATTCGAATAATACACACTCGAAAGACTCGAACGCTATAATTTAGCTCAACAAGTGTCTATTTTTATTGGAAAGATGCTAATGATCAGGACATGTTGGTCTATAGACCCAGATGACCTTGATATTTTAGCTAAATTTTGAAGTCTAGGCCTCATAAACAAGATTTGCTTACTTAGAGAAGTTTCGAGTGTACATTCGAAAAATACACACTCGAAAAGACTCGAAAGCTAATTTAACTCAAGAGGTGTCTATTTTGATTGAAAACATGCTAATTATCAGGACATGTTGGTCTATAGACCCACATGATGTTGATATTTTAGCCAAGTTTTGAAGTCTAGGCCTCATACACAATATTTTCTACTTAGAGAAGTTTCGAGTGTACATTCGAAAAATACACACTCGAAAAGACTCGAATGCTATAATTTAGCTCAACATGTGTCTATTTTTATCGGAAACATGCTAATGATCAGGACATGTGGGTCTATAGACCCACATGATCTTAATATTTTAGCCAAATTTTGAAGTCTAGGCCTCATAAACAAGATTTTTCTACTTAGAGAAGTTTCGAGTGTACATTCGAATAATACACACTCGAAAAGACTCGAACGCTATAATTTAGCTCAACAGGTGTCTATTTTTATTGGAAACATGCTAATGATCCGGACATGTTGGTCTATAGACCCACATGATCTTGATATTTTATCCAAATTTTGAAGTCTAGGCCTCATAAACAAGATTTTCTACTTAGAGCAGTTTCGAGTGTACATTCGAATAATACACACTCGAAAAGACTCGAACGCTATAATTTAGCTCAACAGGTGTCTATTTTTATTGGAAACATGCTAATGATCAGGACATGTTGGTCTATAAACCAACATAATCTTGATGTTTTAGCCAAGTTTTGAAGCCTAGGCCTCATAAACACGAATTTTCTACTTAGAGCAGTTTCGAGTGTACATTCGAATAATACACAATCGAAAAGACTCGAACGCTATAATTCAGCTCAACAGGTGTCTATTTTTATCGGAAACATGCTAATGATCAGGACATGTTGGTCTATAGACCCACATGATCTTAATATTTTATCTAAATTTTGAAGTCGAGGCCTCATAACTAAGATTTTTCTACTTAGAGAAGTTTCGAGTGTACATTCGAATAATACACACTCGAAAAGACTCGAACGCTATAATTTAGCTCAACAGGTGTCTATTTTTATTGGAAACATGCTAATGATCAGGACATGTTGGTCTATAGACCCACATGATCTTGATAATTTAGCCAAATTTTGAAGTCTAGGCCTCATAAATAAGATTTTCTACTTAGAGAAGTTTCGAGTGTACATTCGAAAAATACACACACGAAAAGACTCGAACGCTATAATTTAGCTCAAGAGGTGTCTATTTTTATTGGAAACATGCTAATGATCAGGACATGTTGGTCTATAGACCCACATGATCTTGCTATTTTATCCAAATTTTGAAGTCTAGGCCTCATAAATAAGATTTTCTACTTAGAGAAGTTTCGAGTGTACAATCGAAAAATACACACTCGAAAAGACTCGAACGCTATAATTTAGCTCAAGAGGTGTCTATTTTTATTGAAACATGCTAATGATCAGGACATGTTGGTCTATAGACCAACATAATCTTGATATTTTAGCCAAGTTTTGAAGCCTAGGCCTCATAAACACGAATTTTCTACTTAGAGCAGTTTCGAGTGTACATTCGAATAATACACAATCGAAAAGACTCGAACGCTATAATTCAGCTCAACAGCTGTCTATTTTTATCGGAAACATGCTAATGATCAGGACATGTTGGTCTATAGACCCACATGATCTTAATATTTTATCCAAATTTTGAAGTCGAGGCCTCATAACTAAGATTTTTCTACTTAGAGAAGTTTCGAGTGTACATTCGAATAATACACACTCAAAAAGACTCGAACGCTATAATTTAGCTCAACAGGTGTCTATTTTTATTGGAAACATGCTAATGATCAGGACATGTTGGTCTATAGACCCACATGATCTTGATAATTTAGCCAAATTTTGAAGTCTAGGCCTCATAAATAAGATTTTCTACTTAGAGAAGTTTCGAGTGTACATTCGAAAAATACACACACGAAAAGACTCGAACGCTATAATTTAGCTCAAGAGGTGTCTATTTTTATTGGAAACATGCTAATGATCAGGACATGTTGGTCTATAGACCAACATAATCTTGATATTTTAGCCAAGTTTTGAAGCCTAGGCCTCATAAACACGAATTTTCTACTTAGAGCAGTTTCGAGTGTACATTCGAATAATACACAATCGAAAAGACTCGAATGCTATAATTCAGCTCAACAAGTGTCTATTTTTATTGGAAACATGCTAATGATCAGGACATGTTGGTCTATAGACCCACATGATCTTGATAATTTAGCCAAATTTTGAAGTCTAGGCCTCATAAATAAGATTTTCTACTTAGAGAAGTTTCGAGTGTACATTCGAAAAATACACACACGAAAAGACTCGAACGCTATAATTTAGCTCAAGAGGTGTCTATTTTTATTGGAAACATGCTAATGATCAGGACATGTTGGTCTATAAACCAACATAATCTTGATATTTTAGCCAAGTTTTGAAGCCTAGGCCTCATAAACACGAATTTTCTACTTAGAGCAGTTTCGAGTGTACATTCGAATAATACACAATCGAAAAGACTCGAATGCTATAATTCAGCTCAACAAGTGTCTATTTTTATCGGAAACATGCTAATGATCAGGACATGTTGGTCTATAGAACCACATGATCTTAATATTTTAGCCAAATTTTGAAGTCTAGGCCTCATAAACAAGATTTTTCTACTTAGAGAAGTTTCGAGTGTACATTCGAATAATACACACTCGAAAAGACTCGAACGCTATAATTTAGCTCAACAGGTGTCTATTTTTATTGGAAACATGCTAATGATCAGGACATGTTGGTCTATAGACCCACATGATCTTGATATTTTATCCAAATTTTGAAGTCCAGGCCTCATAAACAAGATTTTATACTTAGAGCAGTTTCGAGTGTACATTCGAATAATACACACTCGAAAAGACTCGAACGCTATAATTTATCTCAACATGTGTCTATTTTTATTGGAAACATGCTAATGATCAGGACATGATGGTCTATAGACCCACATGATCTTGATATTTTATCCAAATTTTCAAGTCTAGGCCTCATAAAAAAAAATTCTACTTAGAGCAGTTTCGAGTGTACATTCGAATAATACACACTCGAAAAGACTCGAACGCTATAATTTAGCTCAACAGGTGTCTATTTTTATTGGAAACATGCTAATGATCAGGACATGTTGGTCTATAGACCCACATGATCTTGATAATTTAGCCAAATTTTGAAGTCTAGGCCTCATAAATAAGATTTTCTACTTAGAGAAGTTTCGAGTGTACATTCGAAAAATACACACACGAAAAGACTCGAACGCTATAATTTAGCTCAAGAGGTGTCTATTTTTATTGGAAACATGCTAATGATCAGGACATGTTGGTCTACAGACCAACATAATCTTGATAATTTAGCCAAATTTTGAAGTCTAGGCCTCATAAATAAGATTTTCTACTTAGAGAAGTTTCGAGTGTACATTCGAAAAATACACACACGAAAAGACTCGAACGCTATAATTTAGCTCAAGAGGTGTCTATTTTTATTGGAAACATGCTAATGATCAGGACATGTTGGTCTATAGACCAACATAATCTTGATATTTTAGCCAAGTTTTGAAGCCTAGGCCTCATAAACACGAATTTTCTACTTAGAACAGTTTCGAGTGTACATTCGAATAATACACAATCGAAAAGACTCGAATGCTATAATTCAGCTCAACAAGTGTCTATTTTTATCGGAAACATGCTAATGATCAGGACATGTTGGTCTATAGACCCACATGATCTTGATATTTTATCCAAATTTTCAAGTCTAGGCCTCATAAAAAAAAAATTCTACTTAGAGCAGTTTCGAGTGTACATTCGAATAATACACACTCGAAAAGACTCGAACGCTATAATTTAGCTCAAGAGGTGTCTATTTTTATTGGAAACATGCTAATGATCAAGACATGTTGGTCTATAGACCCACATGATCTTGCTATTTTATCCAAATTTTGAAGTCTAGGCCTCATAAACAAGATTTTTCTACTTAGTGATGTTTCGAGTGTACATTCGAATAATACACACTCGAAAAGACTCGAAAGCTATAATTTAGCTCAACATGTGTTTATTTTTATTGGAAACATGCTAATGATCAGGACATGTTGGTCTATAGACCCACATGATCTTGATATTTTATCCAAATTTTGAAGTCTAGGCCTCATAAAAAAAAAAGTCTACTTAGAGCAGTTTCGAGTGTACATTCGAATAATACACACTCGAAAAGACTCGAACGCTATAATTTAGCTCAAGAGGTGTCTATTTTTATTGGAAACATGCTAATGATCATGACATGTCGGTCTATAGACCCACATAATCTTGATATTTTAGCCAAGTTTTGAAGCCTAGGCCTCATAAACACAAATTTTCTACTTAGAGCAGTTTCGAGTGTACATTCGAATAATACACAATCGAAAAGACTCGAATGCTATAATTCAGCTCAACAAGTGTCTATTTTTATCGGAAACATGCTAATGATCAGGACATGTTGGTCTATAGACCCACATGATCTTAATACTTTAGCCAAATTTTAAAGTCTAGGCCTCATAAACAAGATTTTTCTACTTAGAGAAGTTTCGAGTGTACATTCGAATAATACACACTCGAAAAGACTCGAACGCTATAATTTAGCTCAACAGGTGTCTATTTTTATTGGAAACATGCTAATGATCAGGACATGTTGGTCTATAGACCCACATGATCTTGATATTTTATCCAAATTTTGAAGTCCAGGCCTCATAAACAAGATTTTCTACTTAGAGCAGTTTCGAGTGTACATTCGAATAATACACACTCGAAAAGACTCGAACGCTATAATTTAGCTCAACATGTGTCTATTTTTATTGGAAACATGCTAATGATCAGGACATGTTGGTCTATAGACCCACATGATCTTGATAATTTAGCCAAATTTTGAAGTCTAGGCCTCATAAATAAGATTTTCTACTTAGAGAAGTTTCGAGTGTACATTCGAAAAATACACACACGAAAAGACTCGAACGCTATAATTTAGCTCAAGAGGTGTCTATTTTTATTGGAAACATGCTAATGATCAGGACATGTTGGTCTATAGACCAACATAATCTTGATATTTTAGCCAAGTTTTGAAGCCTAGGCCTCATAAACACGAATTTTCTACTTAGAGCAGTTTCGAGTGTACATTCGAATAATACACAATCGAAAAGACTCGAATGCTATAATTCAGCTCAACAAGTGTCTATTTTTATCGGAAACATGCTAATGATCAGGACATGTTGGTCTATAGACCCACATGATCTTGATATTTTATCCAAATTTTCAAGTCTAGGCCTCATAAAAAAAAATTCTACTTAGAGCAGTTTCGAGTGTACATTCGAATAATACACACTCGAAAAGACTCGAACGCTATAATTTAGCTCAAGAGGTGTCTATTTTTATTGGAAACATGCTAATGATCAAGACATGTTGGTCTATAGACCCACATGATCTTGCTATTTTATCCAAATTTTGAAGTCTAGGCCTCATAAACAAGATTTTTCTACTTAGTGATGTTTCGAGTGTACATTCGAATAATACACACTCGAAAAGACTCGAACGCTATAATTTAGCTCAACATGTGTTTATTTTTATTGGAAACATGCTAATGATCAGGACATGTTGGTCTATAGACCCACATGATCTTGATATTTTATCCAAATTTTGAAGTCTAGGCCTCATAAAAAAAAAATTCTACTTAGAGCAGTTTCGAGTGTACATTCGAATAATACACACTCGAAAAGACTCGAACGCTATAATTTAGCTCAAGAGGTGTCTATTTTTATTGGAAACATGCTAATGATCATGACATGTCGGTCTATAGACCCACATAATCTTGATATTTTAGCCAAGTTTTGAAGCCTAGGCCTCATAAACACAAATTTTCTACTTAGAGCAGTTTCGAGTGTACATTCGAATAATACACAATCGAAAAGACTCGAATGCTATAATTCAGCTCAACAAGTGTCTATTTTTATCGGAAACATGCTAATGATCAGGACATGTTGGTCTATAGACCCACATGATCTTAATATTTTAGCCAAATTTTGAAGTCTAGGCCTCATAAACAAGATTTTTCTACTTAGAGAAGTTTCGAGTGTACATTCGAATAATACACACTCGAAAAGACTCGAACGCTATAATTTAGCTCAACAGGTGTCTATTTTTATTGGAAACATGCTAATGATCAGGACATGTTGGTCTATAGACCCACATGATCTTGATATTTTATCCAAATTTTGAAGTCCAGGCCTCATAAACAAGATTTTCTACTTAGAGCAGTTTCGAGTGTACATTCGAATAATACACACTCGAAAAGACTCGAACGCTATAATCTAGCTCAAGAGGTGTCTATTTTTATTGGAAACATGCTAATGATCAAGACATGTTGGTCTATAGACCCACATGATCTTGCTATTTTATCCAAATTTTGAAGTCTAGGCCTCATAAATAAGATTTTCTACTTAGAGAAGTTTCGAGTGTACAATCGAAAAATACACACTCGAAAAGACTCGAACGCTATAATTTAGCTCAAGAGGTGTCTATTTTTATTGAAACATGCTAATGATCAGGACATGTTGGTCTATAGACCAACATAATCTTGATATTTTAGCCAAGTTTTGAAGCCTAGGCCTCATAAACACGAATTTTCTACTTAGAGCAGTTTCGAGTGTACATTCGAATAATACACAATCGAAAAGACTCGAACGCTATAATTCAACTCAACAGCTGTCTATTTTTATCGGAAACATGCTAACGATCAGGGCATGTTGGTCTATAGACCCACATGATCTTAATATTTTATCCAAATTTTGAAGTCGAGGCCTCATAACTAAGATTTTTCTACTTAGAGAAGTTTCAAGTGTACATTCGAATAATACACACTCGAAAAGACTCGAACGCTATAATTTAGCTCAACAGGTGTCTATTTTTATTGGAAACATGCTAATGATCAGGACATGTTGGTCTATGGACCCACATGATCTTGATAATTTAGCCAAATTTTGAAGTCCAGGCCTCATAAACAAGATTTTCTACTTAGAGCAGTTTCGAGTGTACATTCGAATAATACACACTCGAAAAGACTCGAACGCTATAATTTAGCTCAACAGGTTTCTATTTTTATTGGAAACATGCTAATGATCAGGACATGTTGGTCTATAGAACCACATGATCTTCATATTTTATCCAAATTTTGAAGTCTAGGCCTCAGAAACAAAATTTTCTACTTAGAGCAGTTTCGAGTGTACATTCGAATAATACACACTCGAAAAGACTCGAACGCTATAATTTAGCTCAACAGGTGTATATTTTTATTGGAAACATGCTAATGATCAGGACATGTTGGTCTATAGACCCACATGATCTTGATATTTTATCCAAATTTTGAAGTCTAGGCCTCATAAACAAGATTTTCTACTTAGAGCAGTTTCGAGTGTACATTCGAATAATACACACTCGAAAAGACTCGAACGCTATAATTTAGCTCAACAGGTGTCTATTTTTATTGGAAACATGCTAATGATCAGGACATGTTGGTCTATAGACCCACATGATCTTGATAATTTAGCCAAATTTTGAAGTCTAGGCCTCATAAATAAGATTTTCTACTTAGAGCAGTTTCGAGTGTACATTGGAATAATACACACTCGAAAAGACTCGAACGCTATAATTTAGCTCAACAGGTGTCTATTTTTATTGGAAACATGCTAATGATCAGGACATGTTGGTCTATAGACCCACATGATCTTGATATTTTATCCAAATTATGAAGTCTAGGCCTCATAAACAAGATTTTCTACTTAGAGCAGTTTCGAGTGTACATTCGAACAATACACACTCATAAAGACTCGAACGCTATAATTTAGCTCAACAGGTGTCTATTTTTATTGGAAACATGCTAATGATCAGGACATGTTGGTCTATAGACCCACATGATCATGATATTTTATCCAAATTTTGAAGTCTAGGCCTCATAAACAAGATTTTCTACTTAGAGCAGTTTCGAGTGTACATTCGAATAATACACACTCGAAAAGACTCGAACGCTATAATTTAGCTCAACAGGTGTCTATTTTTATTGGAAACATGCTAATGATCAGGACATGTTGGTCTATAGACCCACATGATCTTGATAATTTAGCCAAATTTTGAAGTCTAGGCCTCATAAATAAGATTTTCTACTTAGAGCAGTTTCGAGTGTACATTCGAAAAATACACACTCGAAAAGACTCGAACGCTATAATTTAGCTCAACAGGTGTCTATTTTTATTGGAAACATGCTAATGATCAGGACATGTTGGTCTATAGACCCACATGATCTTGATATTTTATCCAAATTTTGAAGTCTAGGCCTCATAAACAAGATTTTCTACTTAGAGCAGTTTCGAGTGTACATTCGAATAATACACACTCGAAAAGACTCGAACGCTATAATTTAGCTCAACAGGTGTCTATTTTTATTGGAAACATGCTAATGATCAGGACATGTTGGTCTATAGACCCACATGATCTTGATATTTTATCCAAATTTTTAAGTCTAGGCATCATAAACAAGATTTTCTACTTAGAGCAGTTTCGAGTGTACATTCGAATAATACACACTCAAAAAGACTCGAACGCTATAATTTAGCTCAACAGGTGTCTATTTTTATTGGAAACATGCTAATGATCAGGACATGTTGGTCTATAGACCCACATGATCTTGATAATTTAGCCAAATTTTGAAGTCTAGGCCTCATAAATAAGATTTTCTACTTAGAGAAGTTTCGAGTGTACATTCGAAAAATACACACACGAAAAGACTCGAACGCTATAATTTAGCTCAAGAGGTGTCTATTTTTATTGGAAACATGCTAATGATCAGGACATGTTGGTCTATAGACCAACATAATCTTGATATTTTAGCCAAGTTTTGAAGCCTAGGCCTCATAAGCACGAATTTTCTACTTAGAGCGGTTTCGAGTGTACATTCGAATAATACACAATCGAAAAGACTCGAACGCTATAATTCAGCTCAACAGGTGTCTATTTTTATTGGAAACATGCTAATGATCAGGACATGTTGGTCTATAGACCCACATGATCTTAATATTTTAGCCAAATTTTGAAGTCTAGGCCTCATAAACAAGATTTTTCTACTTAGAGAAGTTTCGAGTGTACATTCGAATAATACACACTCGAAAAGACTCGAACGCTATAATTTAGCTCAAAAGGTGTCTATTTTTATTGGAAACATGCTAATGATCAGGACATGTTGGTCTATAGACCCACATGATCTTGATATTTTATCCAAATTTTGAAGTCTAGGCCTCATAAACCAGATTTTCTACTTAGAGCAGTTTCGAGTGTACATTCGAATAATACACACTCGAAAAGACTCGAACGCTATAATTTAGCTCAACAGGTGTCTATTTTTATTGGAAACATGCTAATGATCAGGACATGTTGGTCTATAGACCCACATGATCTTGATAATTTAGCCAAATTTTGAAGTCTAGGCCTCATAAATAAGATTTTCTACTTAGAGAAGTTTCGAGTGTACATTCGAAAAATACACACACGAAAAGACTCGAACGCTATAATTTAGCTCAAGAGGTGTCTATTTTTATTGGAAACATGCTAATGATCAGGACATGTTGGTCTATAGACCCACATGATCTTGATATTTTATCCAAATTTTGAAGTCTAGGCCTCATAAACAAGATTTTCTACTAAGAGCAGTTTCGAGTGTACATTCGAATAATACACACTCGAAAAGACTCGAACGCTATAATTTAGCTCAACAGGTGTCTATTTTTATTGGAAACATGCTAATGATCAGGACATGTTGGTCTATAGACCCACATGATCTTGATATTTTATCCAAATTTTGAAGTCTAGGCCTCTTAAACAAGATTTTCTACTTAGAGCAGTTTCGAGTGTACATTCGAATAATACACACTCGAAAAGACTCGAACGCTATAATTTAGCTCAACATGTGTCTATTTTTATTGGAAACATGCTAATGATCAGGACATGTTGGTCTATAGACACACATGATCTTGATATTTTATCCAAATTTTGAAGTCTAGGCCTCTTAAAAAAAAATTTCTACTTAGAGCAGTTTCGAGTGTGAATTCGAATAATACACACTCGAAAAGACTCGAACGCTATAATTTAGCTCAACAGGTGTCTATTTTTATTGGGAACATGCTAATGATCAGGACATGTTGGTCTATAGACCCACATGATCTTGATAATTTAGCCAAATTTTGAAGTCTAAGCCTCATAAATAAGATTTTCTACTTAGAGAAGTTTCGAGTGTACATTCGAAAAATACACACACGAAAAGACTCGAACGCTATAATTTAGCTCAAGAGGTGTCTATTTTTATTGGAAACATGCTAATGATCAGGACATGTTGGTCTATAGACCAACATAATCTTGATATTTTAGCCAAGTTTTGAAGCCTAGGCCTCATAAACACGAATTTTCTACTTAGAGCAGTTTCGAGTGTACATTCGAATAATACACAATCGAAAAGACTCGAATGCTATAATTCAGCTCAACAAGTGTCTATTTTTATCGGAAACATGCTAATGATCAGGACATGTTGGTCTATAGACCCACATGATCTTGATATTTTATCCAAATTTTGAAGTCCAGGCCTCATAAACAAGATTTTCTACTTAGAGCAGTTTCGAGTGTACATTCGAATAATACACAATCGAAAAGACTCGAACGCTATAATTTAGCTCAAGAGGTGTCTATTTTTATTGGAAACATGCTAATGATCAAGACATGTTGGTCTATAGACCCACATGATCTTGCTATTTTAGCCTAATTTTGAAGTCTAGGCCTCATAAATAAGATTTTTCTACTTAGAGAAGTTTCGAGTGTACATTCGAAAAATACACACTCGAAAAGACTCGAACGCTATAATTTAGCTCAACAGGTGTCTATTTTTATTGGAAACATGCTAATGATCAGGACATGTTGGTCTATAGACCCACATGATCTTGATATTTTATCCAAATTTTGAAGTCCAGGCCTCATAAACAAGATTTTCTACTTAGTGCAGTTTCGAGTGTGGATTCGAATAATACACAATCGAAAAGACTCGAACGCTATAATTTAGCTCAACAGGTGTCTATTTTTATTGGGAACATGCTAATGATCAGGACATGTTGGTCTATAGACCCACATGATCTTGATAATTTAGCCAAATTTTGAAGTCTAGGCCTCATAAATAAGATTTTCTACTTAGAGAAGTTTCGAGTGTACATTCGAAAAATACACACACGAAAAGACTCGAACGCTATAATTTAGCTCAAGAGGTGTCTATTTTTATTGGAAACATGCTAATGATCAGGACATGTTGGTCTATAGACCAACATAATCTTGATATTTTAGCCAAGTTTTGAAGCCTAGGCCTCATAAACACGAATTTTCTACTTAGAGCAGTTTCGAGTGTACATTCGAATAATACACAATCGAAAAGACTCGAATGCTATAATTCAGCTCAACAAGTGTCTATTTTTATCGGAAACATGCTAATGATCAGGACATGTTGGTCTATAGACCCACATGATCTTGATATTTTATCCAAATTTTCAAGTCTAGGCCTCATAAAAAAAAATTCTACTTAGAGCAGTTTCGAGTGTACATTCGAATAATACACACTCGAAAAGACTCGAACGCTATAATTTAGCTCAAGAGGTGTCTATTTTTATTGGAAACATGCTAATGATCAAGACATGTTGGTCTATAGACCCACATGATCTTGCTATTTTATCCAAATTTTGAAGTCTAGGCCTCATAAACAAGATTTTTCTACTTAGTGATGTTTCGAGTGTACATTCGAATAATACACACTCGAAAAGACTCGAACGCTATAATTTAGCTCAACATGTGTTTATTTTTATTGGAAACATGCTAATGATCAGGACATGTTGGTCTATAGACCCACATGATCTTGATATTTTATCCAAATTTTGAAGTCTAGGCCTCATAAAAAAAAAATTCTACTTAGAGCAGTTTCGAGTGTACATTCGAATAATACACACTCGAAAAGACTCGAACGCTATAATTTAGCTCAAGAGGTGTCTATTTTTATTGGAAACATGCTAATGATCATGACATGTCGGTCTATAGACCCACATAATCTTGATATTTTATCCAAGTTTTGAAGCCTAGGCCTCATAAACACAAATTTTCTACTTAGAGCAGTTTCGAGTGTACATTCGAATAATACACAATCGAAAAGACTCGAATGCTATAATTCAGCTCAACAAGTGTCTATTTTTATCGGAAACATGCTAATGATCAGGACATGTTGGTCTATAGACCCACATGATCTTGATAATTTAGCCAAATTTTGAAGTCTAGGCCTCATAAATAAGATTTTCTACTTAGAGAAGTTTCGAGTGTACATTCGAAAAATACACACACGAAAAGACTCGAACGCTATAATTTAGCTCAAGAGGTGTCTATTTTTATTGGAAACATGCTAATGATCAGGACATGTTGGTCTATAGACCAACATAATCTTGATATTTTAGCCAAGTTTTGAAGCCTAGGCCTCATAAACACGAATTTTCTACTTAGAGCAGTTTCGAGTGTACATTCGAATAATACACCATCGAAAAGACTCGAATGCTATAATTCAGCTCAACAAGTGTCTATTTTTATCGGGAACATGCTAATGATCAGGACATGTTGGTCTATAGACCCACATGATCTTAATATTTTAGCCAAATTTTGAAGTCTAGGCCTCATAAACAAGATTTTTCTACTTAGAGAAGTTTCGAGTGTACATTCGAATAATACACACTCGAAAAGACTCGAACGCTATAATTTAGCTCAACAGGTGTCTATTTTTATTGGAAACATGCTAATGATCAGGACATGTTGGTCTATAGACCCACATGATCTTGATATTTTATCCAAATTTTGAAGTCCAGGCCTCATAAACAAGATTTTATACTTAGAGCAGTTTCGAGTGTACATTCGAATAATACACACTCGAAAAGACTCGAACGCTATAATTTAGCTCAACATGTGTCTATTTTTATTGGAAACATGCTAATGATCAGGACATGATGGTCTATAGACCCACATGATCTTGATATTTTATCCAAATTTTCAAGTCTAGGCCTCATAAAAAAAAATTCTACTTAGAGCAGTTTCGAGTGTACATTCGAATAATACACACTCGAAAAGACTCGAACGCTATAATTTAGCTCAACAGGTGTCTATTTTTATTGGAAACATGCTAATGATCAGGACATGTTGGTCTATAGACCCACATGATCTTGATAATTTAGCCAAATTTTGAAGTCTAGGCCTCATAAATAAGATTTTCTACTTAGAGAAGTTTCGAGTGTACATTCGAAAAATACACACACGAAAAGACTCGAACGCTATAATTTAGCTCAAGAGGTGTCTATTTTTATTGGAAACATGCTAATGATCAGGACATGTTGGTCTATAGACCAACATAATCTTGATATTTTAGCCAAGTTTTGAAGCCTAGGCCTCATAAACACGAATTTTCTACTTAGAGCAGTTTCGAGTGTACATTCGAATAATATACAATCGAAAAGACTCGAACGCTATAATTCAGCTCAACAGGTGTCTATTTTTATCGGAAACATGCTAATGATCAGGACATGTTGGTCTATAGACCCACATGATCTTGATATTTTATCCAAATTTTGAAGTCTAGGCCTCATAAACAAGATTTTCTACTTAGAGCAGTTTCGAGTGTACATTCGAATAATACACACTCGAAAAGACTCGAACGCTATCATTTAGCTCAAGAGGTGTCTATTTTGATTGAAAACATGCTATTGATCAGGACATGTTGGTCTATAGACCCACATGATTTTGATATGTTATCCAAATTATGAAGTCTAGGCCTCATAAACAATATTTTCTACTTAGAGCAGTTTCGAGTGTACATTCGAATAATACACACTCATAAAGACTCGAACGCTATAATTTAGCTCAACAGGTGTCTATTTTTATTGGAAACATGCTAATGATCAGGACATGTTGGTCTATAGACCCACATGATCTTGATATTTTATCCAAATTTTGAAGTCTAGGCCTCATAATCAAGATTTTCTACTTAGAGCAGTTTCGAGTGTACATTCGAATAATACACACTCGAAAAGACTCGAACGCTATAATTTAGCTCAACAGGTGTCTATTTTGATTGAAACCATGCTAATTATCAGGACATGTTGGTCTATAGACCCACATGATCTTTATATTTTAGCCAAGTTTTGAAGCCGAAGCCTCATAACCACGAATTTGCTACTTAGAGTAGTTTCGAGTGTACATTCGAATAATACACACTCGAAAAGACTCGAACGCTATAATTCAGCTGAACAGGTGTCTATTTCTATCGGAAACATGCTAATGATCAGGACATGTTGGTCTATAGACCCACATGATCTTAATATTTTAGCCAAATTTTGAAGTCTAGGCCTCATATGCAAGATTTTTCTACTTAGAGAAGTTTCGAGTGTACATTCGAATAATACACACTCAAAAAGACTCGAACACTATAATTTAGCTCAACAGGTCTATTTTTATCGGAAACATGCTAATAATCAGGACATGTTGGTCTATAGACCCACATGATCTTGATAATTTAGCCAAATTTTGAAGTCTAGGCCTCATAAATAAGATTTTCTACTTAGAGAATTTTCGAGTGTACATTCGAAAAATACACACACGAAAAGACTCGAACGCTATAATTTAGCTCAAGAGGTGTCTATTTTTATTGGAAACATGCTAATGATCAGGACATGTTGGTCTATAGACCAACATAATCTTGATATTTTAGCCAAGTTTTGAAGCCTAGGCCTCATAAACACGAATTTTCTACTTAGAGCAGTTTCGAGTGTACATTCGAATAATACACAATCGAAAAGACTCGAATGCTATAATTCAGCTCAACAAGTGTCTATTTTTATCGGAAACATGCTAATGATCAGGACATGTTGGTCTATAGACCCACATGATCTTGATAATTTAGCCAAATTTTGAAGTCTAGGCCTCATAAATAAGATTTTCTACTTAGAGAAGTTTCGAGTGTACATTCGAAAAATACACACTCGAAAAGACTCGAACGCTATAATTTAGCTCAACAGGTGTCTATTTTTATTGGAAACATGCTAATGATCAGGACATGTTGGTCTATAGACCCACATGATCTTGATATTTTATCCAAATTTTGAAGTCCAGGCCTCATAAACAAGATTTTCTACTTAGAGCAGTTTCGAGTGTACATTCGAATAATACACACTCGAAAAGACTCGAACGCTATAATTTAGCTCAACATGTGTCTATTTTTATTGGAAACATGCTAATGATCAGGACATGTTGGTCTATAGACCCACATGATCTTGATAATTTAGCCAAATTTTGAAGTCTAGGCCTCATAAATAAGATTTTCTACTTAGAGAAGTTTCGAGTGTACATTCGAAAAATACACACACGAAAAGACTCGAACGCTATAATTTAGCTCAAGAGGTGTCTATTTTTATTGGAAACATGCTAATGATCAGGACATGTTGGTCTATAGACCAACATAATCTTGATATTTTAGCCAAGTTTTGAAGCCTAGGCCTCATAAACACGAATTTTCTACTTAGAGCAGTTTCGAGTGTACATTCGAATAATACACAATCGAAAAGACTCGAATGCTATAATTCAGCTCAACAAGTGTCTATTTTTATCGGAAACATGCTAATGATCAGGACATGTTGGTCTATAGACCCACATGATCTTGATATTTTATCCAAATTTTCAAGTCTAGGCCTCATAAAAAAAAATTCTACTTAGAGCAGTTTCGAGTGTACATTCGAATAATACACACTCGAAAAGACTCGAACGCTATAATTTAGCTCAAGAGGTGTCTATTTTTATTGGAAACATGCTAATGATCAAGACATGTTGGTCTATAGACCCACATGATCTTGCTATTTTATCCAAATTTTGAAGTCTAGGCCTCATAAACAAGATTTTTCTACTTAGTGATGTTTCGAGTGTACATTCGAATAATACACACTCGAAAAGACTCGAACGCTATAATTTAGCTCAACATGTGTTTATTTTTATTGGAAACATGCTAATGATCAGGACATGTTGGTCTATAGACCCACATGATCTTGATATTTTATCCAAATTTTGAAGTCTAGGCCTCATAAAAAAAAAATTCTACTTAGAGCAGTTTCGAGTGTACATTCGAATAATACACACTCGAAAAGACTCGAACGCTATAATTTAGCTCAAGAGGTGTCTATTTTTATTGGAAACATGCTAATGATCATGACATGTCGGTCTATAGACCCACATAATCTTGATATTTTAGCCAAGTTTTGAAGCCTAGGCCTCATAAACACAAATTTTCTACTTAGAGCAGTTTCGAGTGTACATTCGAATAATACACAATCGAAAAGACTCGAATGCTATAATTCAGCTCAACAAGTGTCTATTTTTATCGGAAACATGCTAATGATCAGGACATGTTGGTCTATAGACCCACATGATCTTAATATTTTAGCCAAATTTTGAAGTCTAGGCCTCATAAACAAGATTTTTCTACTTAGAGAAGTTTCGAGTGTACATTCGAATAATACACACTCGAAAAGACTCGAACGCTATAATTTAGCTCAACAGGTGTCTATTTTTATTGGAAACATGCTAATGATCAGGACATGTTGGTCTATAGACCCACATGATCTTGATATTTTATCCAAATTTTGAAGTCCAGGCCTCATAAACAAGATTTTCTACTTAGAGCAGTTTCGAGTGTACATTCGAATAATACACACTCGAAAAGACTCGAACGCTATAATCTAGCTCAAGAGGTGTCTATTTTTATTGGAAACATGCTAATGATCAAGACATGTTGGTCTATAGACCCACATGATCTTGCTATTTTATCCAAATTTTGAAGTCTAGGCCTCATAAATAAGATTTTCTACTTAGAGAAGTTTCGAGTGTACAATCGAAAAATACACACTCGAAAAGACTCGAACGCTATAATTTAGCTCAAGAGGTGTCTATTTTTATTGAAACATGCTAATGATCAGGACATGTTGGTCTATAGACCAACATAATCTTGATATTTTAGCCAAGTTTTGAAGCCTAGGCCTCATAAACACGAATTTTCTACTTAGAGCAGTTTCGAGTGTACATTCGAATAATACACAATCGAAAAGACTCGAACGCTATAATTCAACTCAACAGCTGTCTATTTTTATCGGAAACATGCTAACGATCAGGGCATGTTGGTCTATAGACCCACATGATCTTAATATTTTATCCAAATTTTGAAGTCTAGGCCTCATAAACAAGATTTTTCTACTTAGTGATGTTTCGAGTGTACATTCGAATAATACACACTCGAAAAGACTCGAACGCTATAATTTAGCTCAACATGTGTTTATTTTTATTGGAAACATGCTAATGATCAGGACATGTTGGTCTATAGACCCACATGATCTTGATATTTTATCCAAATTTTGAAGTCTAGGCCTCATAAAAAAAAAAATTCTACTTAGAGCAGTTTCGAGTGTACATTCGAATAATACACACTCGAAAAGACTCGAACGCTATAATTTAGCTCAAGAGGTGTCTATTTTTATTGGAAACATGCTAATGATCATGACATGTCGGTCTATAGACCCACATAATCTTGATATTTTAGCCAAGTTTTGAAGCCTAGGCCTCATAAACACAAATTTTCTACTTAGAGCAGTTTCGAGTGTACATTCGAATAATACACAATCGAAAAGACTCGAATGCTATAATTCAGCTCAACAAGTGTCTATTTTTATCGGAAACATGCTAATGATCAGGACATGTTGGTCTATAGACCCACATGATCTTAATATTTTAGCCAAATTTTGAAGTCTAGGCCTCATAAACAAGATTTTTCTACTTAGAGAAGTTTCGAGTGTACATTCGAATAATACACACTCGAAAAGACTCGAACGCTATAATTTAGCTCAACAGGTGTCTATTTTTATTGGAAACATGCTAATGATCAGGACATGTTGGTCTATAGACCCACATGATCTTGATATTTTATCCAAATTTTGAAGTCCAGGCCTCATAAACAAGATTTTCTACTTAGAGCAGTTTCGAGTGTACATTCGAATAATACACACTAGAAAAGACTCGAACGCTATAATCTAGCTCAAGAGGTGTCTATTTTTATTGGAAACATGCTAATGATCAAGACATGTTGGTCTATAGACCCACATGATCTTGCTATTTTATCCAAATTTTGAAGTCTAGGCCTCATAAATAAGATTTTCTACTTAGAGAAGTTTCGAGTGTACAATCGAAAAATACACACTCGAAAAGACTCGAACGCTATAATTTAGCTCAAGAGGTGTCTATTTTTATTGAAACATGCTAATGATCAGGACATGTTGGTCTATAGACCAACATAATCTTGATATTTTAGCCAAGTTTTGAAGCCTAGGCCTCATAAACACGAATTTTCTACTTAGAGCAGTTTCGAGTGTACATTCGAATAATACACAATCGAAAAGACTCGAACGCTATAATTCAACTCAACAGCTGTCTATTTTTATCGGAAACATGCTAACGATCAGGGCATGTTGGTCTATAGACCCACATGATCTTAATATTTTATCCAAATTTTGAAGTCGAGGCCTCATAACTAAGATTTTTCTACTTAGAGAAGTTTCAAGTGTACATTCGAATAATACACACTCGAAAAGACTCGAACGCTATAATTTAGCTCAACAGGTGTCTATTTTTATTGGAAACATGCTAATGATCAGGACATGTTGGTCTATAGACCCACATGATCTTGATAATTTAGCCAAATTTTGAAGTCCAGGCCTCATAAACAAGATTTTCTACTTAGAGAAGTTTCGAGTGTACATTCGAAAAATACACACACGAAAAGACTCGAACGCTATAATTTAGCTCAAGAGGTGTCTATTTTTATTGGAAACATGCTAATGATCAGGACATGTTGGTCTATAGACCAACATAATCTTGATATTTTATCCAAGTTTTGAAGCCTAGGCCTCATAAACACGAATTTTCTACTTAGAGCAGTTTCGAGTGTGAATTCGAATAATACACACTCGAAAAGACTCGAACGCTATAATTTAGCTCAACAGGTGTCTATTTTTATTGGGAACATGCTAATGATCAGGACATGTTGGTCTATAGACCCACATGATCTTGATATTTTAGCCAAATTTTGAAGTCGAGGCCTCATAAACAAGATTTTCTACTTAGAGCAGTTTCGAGTGTACATTCGAATAATACACACTCGAAAAGACTCGAACGCTATAATTTAGCTCAACAGGTGTCTATTTTTATTGGAAACATGCTAATGATCAGGACATGTTGGTCTATAGAACCACATGATCTTGATATTTTATCCAAATTTTGAAGTCTAGGCCTCAGAAAAAAAAAATTCTACTTAGAGCAGTTTCGAGTGTGAATTCGAATAATACACACTCGAAAAGACTCGAACGCTATAATTTAGCTCAACAGGTGTCTATTTTTATTGGGAACATGCTAATGATCAGGACATGTTGGTCTATAGACCCACATGATCTTGATAATTTAGCCAAATTTTGAAGTCTAGGCCTCATAAATAAGATTTTCTACTTAGAGAAGTTTCGAGTGTACATTCGAAAAATACACACACGAAAAGACTCGAACGCTATAATTTAGCTCAAGAGGTGTCTATTTTTATTGGAAACATGCTAATGATCAGGACATGTTGGTCTATAGACCAACATAATCTTGATATTTTAGCCAAGTTTTGAAGCCTAGGCCTCATAAACACGAATTTTCTACTTAGAGCAGTTTCGAGTGTACATTCGAATAATACACAATCGAAAAGACTCGAATGCTATAATTTAGCTCAACAAGTGTCTATTTTTATCGGAAACATGCTAATGATCAGGACATGTTGGTCTATAGAACCACATGATCTTAATATTTTAGCCAAATTTTGAAGTCTAGGCCTCATAAACAAGATTTTTCTACTTAGAGAAGTTTCGAGTGTACATTCGAATAATACACACTCGAAAAGACTCGAACGCTATAATTTAGCTCAACAGGTGTCTATTTTTATTGGAAACATGCTAATGATCAGGACATGTTGGTCTATAGACCCACATGATCTTGATATGTTAGCCAAATTTTGAAGCCTAGGCCTCATAAACACGAATTTTCTACTTAGAGAAGTTTCGAGTGTACATTCGAATAATACACACTCGAAAAGACTCGAACGCTATAATTTAGCTCAACAGGTGTCTATTTTTATTTGAAACATGCTAATGATCAGGACATGTTGGTCTATAGACCCACATGATCTTGATATTTTATCCAAATTTTGAAGTCTAGGCCTCATAAACAAGATTTTCTACTTAGAGCAGTTTCGAGTGTACATTCGAATAATTCACACTCGAAAACACTCGAACGCTATAACTTAGCACAATAGGTGTCTATTTTTATTGGAAACATGCTAATGATCAGGACATGTTGGTCTATAGACCCACATGATCTTGATATTTTATCCAAATTTTGAAGTCTAGGCCTCATAAATAAGATTTTCTACTTAGAGAAGTTTCGAGTGTACATTCGAAAAATACACACACGAAAAGACTCGAACGCTATAATTTAGCTCAAGAGGTGTCTATTTTTATTGGAAACATGCTAATGATCAGGACATGTTGGTCTATAGACCAACATAATCTTGATATTTTAGCCAAGTTTTGAAGCCTAGGCCTCATAAACACGAATTTTCTACTTAGAGCAGTTTCGAGTGTACATTCGAATAATACACAATCGAAAAGACTCGAATGCTATAATTCAGCTCAACAAGTGTCTATTTTTATCGGAAACATGCTAATGATCAGGACATGTTGGTCTATAGAACCACATGATCTTAATATTTTAGCCAAATTTTGAAGTCTAGGCCTCATAAATAAGATTTTCTACTTAGAGAAGTTTCGAGTGTACATTCGAAAAATACACACACGAAAAGACTCGAACGCTATAATTTAGCTCAAGAGGTGTCTATTTTTATTGGAAACATGCTAATGATCAGGACATGTTGGTCTATAGACCAACATGATCTTGATATTTTAGCCAAGTTTTGAAGCCTAGGCCTCATAAACACGAATTTTCTACTTAGAGCAGTTTCGAGTGTACATTCGAATAATACACAATCGAAAAGACTCGAATGCTATAATTCAGCTCAACAAGTGTCTATTTTTATCGGAAACATGCTAATGATCAGGACATGTTGGTCTATAGACCCACATGATCTTAATATTTTAGCCAAATTTTGAAGTCTAGGCCTCATAAATAAGATTTTCTACTTAGAGCAGTTTCGAGTGTACATTCGAATAATACACACTCGAAAAGACTCGAACGCTATAATTTAGCTCAACATGTGTCTATTTTTATTGGAAACATGCTAATGATAAGGACATGTTGGTCTATAGACCCACATGATCTTGATATTTTATTCAAATTTTGAAGTCTAGGCCTATTAAACAAGATTTTCTACTTAGAGCAGTTTCGAATGTACAATCGAAAAATACACACTCGAAAAGACTCGAACGCTATAATTTAGCTCAAGAGGTGTCTATTTTTATTGAAACATGCTAATGATCAGGACATGTTGGTCTATAGACCAACATAATCTTGATATTTTAGCAAAGTTTTGAAGCCTAGGCCTCATAAACACGAATGTTCTACTTAGAGCAGTTTCGAGTGTACATTCGAATAATACACAATCGAAAAGACTCGAACGCTATAATTCAGCTCAACAGCTGTCTATTTTTATCGGAAACATGCTAATGATCAGGACATGTTGGTCTATAGACCCACATGATCTTAATATTTTATCCAAATTTTGAAGTCGAGGCCTCATAACTAAGATTTTTCTACTTAGAGAAGTTTCGAGTGTACATTCGAATAATACACACTCGAAAAGACTCGAACGCTATAATTTAGCTCAACAGGTGTCTATTTTTATTGGAAACATGATAATGATCAGGACATGTTGGTCTATAGACCCACATGATCTTGATAATTTAGCCAAATTTTGAAGTCTAGGCCTCATAAATAAGATTTTCTACTTAGAGAAGTTTCGAGTGTACATTCGAAAAATACACACACGAAAAGACTCGAACGCTATAATTTAGCTCAAGAGGTGTCTATTTTTATTGGAAACATGCTAATGATCAGGACATGTTGGTCTATAGACCAACATAATCTTGATATTTTAGCCAAGTTTTGAAGCCTAGGCCTCATAAACACGAATTTTCTACTTAGAGCAGTTTCGAGTGTACATTCGAATAATACACAATCGAAAAGACTCGAATGCTATAATTCAGCTCAACAAGTGTATATTTTTATCGGAAACATGCTAATGATCAGGACATGTTGGTCTATAGACCCACATGATCTTGATATTTTATCCAAATTTTGAAGTCCAGGCCTCATAAACAAGATTTTCTACTTAGAGCAGTTTCGAGTGTACATTCGAATAATACACAATCGAAAAGACTCGAACGCTATAATTTAGCTCAAGAGGTGTCTATTTTTATTGGAAACATGCTAATGATCAAGACATGTTGGTCTATAGACCCACATGATCTTGCTATTTTAGCCTAATTTTGAAGTCTAGGCCTCATAAATAAGATTTTTCTACTTAGAGAAGTTTCGAGTGTACATTCGAAAAATACACACTCGAAAAGACTCGAACGCTATAATTTAGCTCAACAGGTGTCTATTTTTATTGGAAACATGCTAATGATCAGGACATGTTGGTCTATAGACCCACATGATCTTGATATTTTATCCAAATTTTGAAGTCCAGGCCTCATAAACAAGATTTTCTACTTAGAGCAGTTTCGAGTGTACATTCGAATAATACACACTCGAAAAGACTCGAACGCTATAATTTAGCTCAAGAGGTGTCTATTTTTATTGGAAACATGCTAATGATTAAGACATGTTGGTCTATAGACCCACATGATCTTGCTATTTTATCCAAATTTTGAAGTCTAGGCCTCATAAATAAGATTTTCTACTTAGAGAAGTTTCGAGTGTACAATCGAAAAATACACACTCGAAAAGACTCGAACGCTATAATTTAGCTCAAGAGGTGTCTATTTTTATTGAAACATGCTAATGATCAGGACATGTTGGTCTATAGATCAACATAATCATGATATTTTAGCCAAGTTTTGAAGCCTAGGCCTCATAAACACGAATTTTCTACTTAGAGCAGTTTCGAGTGTACATTCGAATAATACACAATCGAAAAGACTCGAACGCTATAATTCAGCTCAACAGCTGTCTATTTTTATCGGAAACATGCTAATGATCAGGACATGTTGGTCTATAGACCCACATGATCTTAATATTTTATCCAAATTTTGAAGTCGAGGCCTCATAACTAAGATTTTTCTACTTAGAGAAGTTTCGAGTGTACATTCGAATAATACACACTCGAAAAGACTCGAACGCTATAATTTATCTCAACAGGTGTCTATTTTTATTGGAAACATGCTAATGATCAGGACATGTTGGTCTATAGACCCACATGATCTTGACAATTTAGCCAAATTTTGAAGTCTAGGCCTCATAAATAAGATTTTCTACTTAGAGAAGTTTCGAGTGTACATTCGAAAAATACACACACGAAAAGACTCGAACGCTATAATTTAGCTCAAGAGGTGTCTATTTTTATTGGAAACATGCTAATGATCAGGACATGTTGGTCTATAGACCAACATAATCTTGATATTTTAGCCAAGTTTTGAAGCCTAGGCCTCATAAACACGAATTTTCTACTTAGAGCAGTTTCGAGTGTACATTCGAATAATACACAATCGAAAAGACTCGAATGCTATAATTCAGCTCAACAAGTGTCTATTTTTATCGGAAACATGCTAATGATCAGGACATGTTGGTCTATAGAACCACATGATCTTAATATTTTAGCCAAATTTTGAAGTCTAGGCCTCATAAACAAGA
>NW_020621492.1:195454-211194 GCF_003573695.1 Papaver somniferum | reverse complement strand
CTAAATTATAGCGTTCGAGTCTTTTCGAGTGTGTATTTTTCGAATGTACACTCGAAACTTCTCTAAGTAGAAAAATCTTATTTATGAGGCCTAGACTTCAAAATTAGGCTAAAATAGGAAGATCATGTGGGTCTATAGACCAACATGTCCTGATCATTAGCATGTTTCCAATAAAAATAGACACCTCTTGAGCTAAATTATAGCGTTCGAGTCTTTTCGATTGTGTATTATTCGAATGTACACTCGAAACTGCTCTAAGTAGAAAATCTTGTTTATGAGGCCTGGACTTCAAAATTTGGATAAAATATCAAGATCATGTGGTTCTATAGACCAACATGTCCTGATCATTAGCATGTTTCCGATAAAAATAGACACTTGTTGAGCTGAATTATAGCATTCGAGTCTTTTCGATTGTGTATTATTCGAATGTACACTCGAAACTGCTCTAAGTAGAAAATTCGTGTTTATGAGGCCTAGGCTTCAAAACTTGGCTAAAATATCAAGATTATGTTGGTCTATAGACCAACATGTCCTGATCATTAGCATGTTCCCAATAAAAATAGACACCTGTTGAGCTAAATTATAGCGTTCGAGTCTTTTCGAGTGTGTATTATTCGAATTCACACTCGAAACTGCTCTAAGTAGAATTTTTTTTTTATGAGGCCTAGACTTCAAAATTTGGATAAAATATCAAGATCATGTGTGTCTATAGACCAACATGTCCTGATCATTAGCATGTTTCCAATAAAAATAGACACATGTTGAGCTAAATTATAGCGTTCGAGTCTTTTCGAGTGTGTATTATTCGAATGTACACTCGAAACTGCTCTATGTAGAAAATCTTGTTTAAGAGGCCTAGACTTCAAAATTTGGATAAAATATCAAGATCATGTGGGTCTATAGACCAACATGTCCTGATCATTAGCATGTTTCCAATAAAAATATACACCTGTTGAGCTAAATTATAGCGTTCGAGTCTTTTCGAGTGTGTATTATTCGAATGTACACTCGAAACTGCTCTAAGTAGAAAATTTTGTTTCTGAGGCCTAGACTTCAAAATTTGGATAAAATATGAAGATCATGTGGTTCTATAGACCAACATGTCCTGATCATTAGCATGTTTCCAATAAAAATAGACACCTGTTGAGCTAAATTATAGCGTTCGAGTCTTTTCGAGTGTGTATTATTCGAATGTACACTCGAAACTGCTCTAAGTAGAAAATCTTGTTTATGAGGCCTGGACTTCAAAATTTGGCTAAATTATCAAGATCATGTGGGTCTATAGACCAACATGTCCTGATCATTAGCATGTTTCCAATAAAAATAGACACCTGTTGAGCTAAATTATAGCGTTCGAGTCTTTTCGAGTGTGTATTATTCGAATGTACACTTGAAACTTCTCTAAGTAGAAAAATCTTACTTATGAGGCCTCGACTTCAAAATTTGGATAAAATATTAAGATCATGTGGGTCTATAGACCAACATGCCCTGATCGTTAGCATGTTTCCGATAAAAATAGACAGCTGTTGAGTTGAATTATAGCGTTCGAGTCTTTTCGATTGTGTATTATTCGAATGTACACTCGAAACTGCTCTAAGTAGAAAATTCGTGTTTATGAGGCCTAGGCTTCAAAACTTGGCTAAAATATCAAGATTATGTTGGTCTATAGACCAACATGTCCTGATCATTAGCATGTTTCCAATAAAAATAGACACCTCTTGGGCTAAATTATAGCGTTCGAGTCTTTTCGATTGTGTATTATTCGAATGTACACTCGAAACTGCTCTAAGTAGAAAATCTTGTTTATGAGGCCTGGACTTCAAAATTTGGATAAAATATCAAGATCATGTGGGTCTATAGACCAACATGTCCTGATCATTAGCATGTTTCCAATAAAAATAGACACCTGTTGAGCTAAATTATAGCGTTCGAGTCTTTTCGAGTGTGTATTTTTCGAATGTACACTCGAAACTTCTCTAAGTAGAAAAATCTTATTTATGAGCCCTAGACTTCAAAATTAGGCTAAAATAGCAAGATCATGTGGGTCTATAGACCAACATGTCCTAATCATTAGCATGTTTCCAATAAAAATAGACACCTCTTGAGCTAAATTATAGCGTTCGAGTCTTTTCGAGTGTGTATTATTCGAATGTACACTCGAAACTGCTCTAAGTAGAAAATCTTGTTTATGAGGCCTGGACTTCAAAATTTGGATAAAATATCAAGATCATGTGGGTCTATAGACCAACATGTCCTGATCATTAGCATGTTTCCAATAAAAATAGACACCTGTTGAGCTAAATTATAGCGTTCGAGTCTTTTCGAGTGTGTATTTTTCGAATGTACACTCGAAACTTCTCTAAGTAGAAAAATCTTATTTATGAGGCCTAGACTTCAAAATTAGGCTAAAATAGCAAGATCATGTGGGTCTATAGACCAACATGTCCTGATCATTAGCATGTTTCCAATAAAAATAGACACCTCTTGAGCTAAATTATAGCGTTCGAGTCTTTTCGAGTGTGTATTTTTCGAATGTACACTCGAAACTTCTCTAAGTAGAAAAATCTTATTTATGAGGCCTAGACTTCAAAATTAAGCTAAAATAGCAAGATCATGTGGGTCTATAGACCAACATGTCCTGATCATTAGCATGTTTCCAATAAAAATAGACACCTCTTGAGCTAAATTATAGCGTTCGAGTGTTTTCGAGTGTGTATTATTCGAATGTACACTCGAAACTGCTCTAAGTAGAAAATCTTGTTTATGAGGCCTGGACTTCAAAATTTGGATAAAATATCAAGATCATGTGGGTCTATAGACCAACATGTCCTGATCATTAGCATGTTTCCAATAAAAATAGACACCTGTTGAGCTAAATTATAGCGTTCGAGTCTTTTCGATTGTGTATTATTCGAATGTACACTCGAAACTGCTCTAAGTAGAAAATCTTGTTTATGAGGCCTGGACTTCAAAATTTGGATAAAATATCAAGATCATGTGGGTCTATAGACCAACATGTCCTGATCATTAGCATGTTTCCGATAAAAATAGACACTTGTTGAGCTGAATTATAGCATTCGAGTCTTTTCGATGTGTATTATTCGAATGTACACTCGAAACTGCTCTAAGTAGAAAATTCGTTTTTATGAGGCCTAGGCTTCAAAACTTGGCTAAAATATCAAGATTATGTTGGTCTATAGACCAACATGTCCTGATCATTAGCATGTTTCCAATAAAAATAGACACCTGTTGAGCTAAATTATAGCGTTCGAGTCTTTTCGAGTGTGTATTATTTGAATGTACACTCGAAACTTCTCTAAGTAGAAAAATCTTGTTTATGGCCTAGACTTCAAAATTTGGCTAACATATTAAGATCATGTGGGTCTATAGACCAACATGTCCTGATCATTAGCATGTTTCCGATAAAAATAGACACCTGTTGAGCTGAATTATAGCGTTCGAGTCTTTTCGATTGTGTATTATTCGAATGTACACTCGAAACTGCTCTAAGTAGAAAATTCGTGTTTATGAGGCCTAGGCTTCAAAACTTGGCTAAAATATCAAGATTATTTTGGTCTATAGACCAACATGTCCTGATCATTAGCATGTTTCCAATAAAAATAGACACCTCTTGAGCTAAATTATAGCGTTCGAGTCTTTTCGTGTGTGTATTTTTCGAATGTACACTCGAAACTTCTCTAAGTAGAAAATCTTATTTATGAGGCCTAGACTTCAAAATTTGGCTAAAATATTAAGATCATGTGGTTCTATAGACCAACATGTCCTGATCATTAGCATGTTTCCGATAAAAATAGACACTTGTTGAGCTGAATTATAGCATTCGAGTCTTTTCGATTGTGTATTATTCGAATGTACACTCGAAACTGCTCTAAGTAGAAAATTCGTGTTTATGAGGCCTAGGCTTCAAAACTTGGCTAAAATATCAAGATTATGTTGGTCTATAGACCAACATGTCCTGATCATTAGCATGTTTCCAATAAAAATAGACACCTCTTGAGCTAAATTATAGCGTTCGAGTCTTTTCGTGTGTGTATTATTCGAATGTACACTCGAAACTTCTCTAAGTAGAAAAATCTTGTTTATGAGGCCTAGACTTCAAAATTTGGCTAAAATATTAAGATCATGTGGTTCTATAGACCAACATGTCCTGATCATTAGCATGTTTCCGATAAAAATAGACACTTGTTGAGCTGAATTATAGCATTCGAGTCTTTTCGATTGTGTATTATTCGAATGTACACTCGAAACTGCTCTAAGTAGAAAATCTTGTTTATGAGGCCTGGACTTCAAAATTTGGATAAAATATCAAGATCATGTGGGTCTATAGACCAACATATCCTGATCATTAGCATGTTTCCAATAAAAATAGACACCTGTTGAGCTAAATTATAGCGTTCGAGTCTTTTCGAGTGTGTATTATTCGAATGTACACTCGAAACTGCTCTAAGTAGAAAATCTTGTTTATGAGGCCTAGAATTCAAAATTTGGATAAAATATCAAGATCATGTGGGTCTATAGACCAACATGTCCTGATCATTAGCATGTTTCCAATAAAAATAGACACCTGTTGAGCTAAATTATAGCGTTCGAGTCTTTTCGAGTGTGTATTATTCGAATGTACACTCGAAACTTCTCTAAGTAGAAAAATCTTATTTATGAGACCTAGACTTCAAAATTTGGCTAAAATAACAAGATCATGTGGGTCTATAGACCCACATGTCCTGATAATTAGCATGTTTCCAATAAAAATAGACACCTGTTGAGCTAAATTATAGCGTTCGAGTCTTTTCGAGTGTGTATTATTCGAATGTACACTCGAAACTGCTCTAAGTAGAAAATCTTGTTTATGAGGCCTAGACTTCAAAATTTGGATAAAATATCAAGATCATGTGGGTGTACAGACCAACATGTCCGGATCATTAGCATGTTTCCAATAAAAATAGACACCTGTTGAGCTAAATTATAGCGTTCGAGTCTTTTCGAGTGTGTATTATTCGAATGTACACTCGAAACTTCTCTAAGTAGAAAATCTTAGTTATGAGGCCTCGACTTCAAAATTTGGATAAAATATTAAGATCATGTGGGTCTATAGACCAACATGTCCTGATCATTAGCATATTTCCGATAAAAATAGACACCTGTTGAGCTGAATTATAGCGTTCGAGTCTTTTCGATTGTGTATTATTCGAATGTACACTCGAAACTACTCTAAGTAGAAAATTCGTGTTTATGAGGCCTAGGCTTCAAAACTTGGCTAAAATATCAAGATTATGTTGGTCTATAGACCAACATGTCCTGATCATTAGCATGTTTCCAATAAAAATAGACACCTCTTGAGCTAAATTATAGCGTTCGAGTCTTTTCGTGTGTGTATTTTTCGAATGTACACTCGAAACTTCTCTAAGTAGAAAATCTTATTTATGAGGCCTAGACTTCAAAATTTGGCTAAATTATCAAGATCATGTGGGTCTATAGACCAACATGTCCTGATCATTAGCATGTTTCCAATAAAAATAGACACCTGTTGAGCTAAATTATAGCGTTCGAGTCTTTTTGAGTGTGTATTATTCGAATGTACACTCGAAACTTCTCTAAGTAGAAAAATCTTAGTTATGAGGCCTCGACTTCAAAATTTGGATAAAATATTAAGATCATGTGGGTCTATAGACCAACATGTCCTGATCATTAGCATGTTTCCGATAAAAATAGACAGCTGTTGAGCTGAATTATAGCGTTCGAGTCTTTTCGATTGTGTATTATTCGAATGTACACTCGAAACTGCTCTAAGTAGAAAATTCGTGTTTATGAGGCCTAGGCTTCAAAACTTGGCTAAAATATCAAGATTATGTTGGTCTATAGACCAACATGTCCTGATCATTAGCATGTTTCAATAAAAATAGACACCTCTTGAGCTAAATTATAGCGTTCGAGTCTTTTCGAGTGTGTATTTTTCGATTGTACACTCGAAACTTCTCTAAGTAGAAAATCTTATTGATGAGGCCTAGACTTCAAAATTTGGATAAAATAGCAAGATCATGTGGGTCTATAGACCAACATGTCTTGATCATTAGCATGTTTCCAATAAAAATAGACACCTCTTGAGCTAAATTATAGCGTTCGAGTCTTTTCGAGTGTGTATTATTCGAATGTACACTCGAAACTGCTCTAAGTAGAATTTTTTTTTTATGAGGCCTAGACTTCAAAATTTGGATAAAATATCAAGATCATGTGGGTCTATAGACCAACATGTCCTGATCATTAGCATGTTTCCAATAAAAATAAACACATGTTGAGCTAAATTATAGCGTTCGAGTCTTTTCGAGTGTGTATTATTCGAATGTACACTCGAAACATCACTAAGTAGAAAAATCTTGTTTATGAGGCCTAGACTTCAAAATTTGGATAAAATAGCAAGATCATGTGGGTCTATAGACCAACATGTCTTGATCATTAGCATGTTTCCAATAAAAATAGACACCTCTTGAGCTAAATTATAGCGTTCGAGTCTTTTCGAGTGTGTATTATTCGAATGTACACTCGAAACTGCTCTAAGTAGAATTTTTTTTTTATGAGGCCTAGACTTGAAAATTTGGATAAAATATCAAGATCATGTGGGTCTATAGACCAACATGTCCTGATCATTAGCATGTTTCCGATAAAAATAGACACTTGTTGAGCTGAATTATAGCATTCGAGTCTTTTCGATTGTGTATTATTCGAATGTACACTCGAAACTGCTCTAAGTAGAAAATTCGTGTTTATGAGGCCTAGGCTTCAAAACTTGGCTAAAATATCAAGATTATGTTGGTCTATAGACCAACATGTCCTGATCATTAGCATGTTTCCAATAAAAATAGTCACCTCTTGAGCTAAATTATAGCGTTCGAGTCTTTTCGTGTGTGTATTTTTCGAATGTACACTCGAAACTTCTCTAAGTAGAAAATCTTATTTATGAGGCCTAGACTTCAAAATTTGGCTAAATTATCAAGATCATGTGGGTCTATAGACCAACATGTCCTGATCATTAGCATGTTTCCAATAAAAATAGACACCTGTTGAGCTAAATTATAGCGTTCGAGTCTTTTCGAGTGTGTATTATTCGAATGTACACTCGAAACTTCTCTAAGTAGAAAAATCTTGTTTATGAGGCCTAGACTTCAAAATTTGGCTAAAATATTAAGATCATGTGGTTCTATAGACCAACATGTCCTGATCATTAGCATGTTTCCGATAAAAATAGACACTTGTTGAGCTGAATTATAGCATTCGAGTCTTTTCGATTGTGTATTATTCGAATGTACACTCGAAACTGCTCTAAGTAGAAAAATCTTAGTTATGAGGCCTCGACTTCAAAATTTGGATAAAATATTAAGATCATGTGGGTCTATAGACCAACATGTCCTGATCATTAGCATGTTTCCGATAAAAATAGACAGCTGTTGAGCTGAATTATAGCGTTCGAGTCTTTTCGATTGTGTATTATTCGAATGTACACTCGAAACTGCTCTAAGTAGAAAATTCGTGTTTATGAGGCCTAGGCTTCAAAACTTGGCTAAAATATCAAGATTATGTTGGTCTATAGACCAACATGTCCTGATCATTAGCATGTTTCAATAAAAATAGACACCTCTTGAGCTAAATTATAGCGTTCGAGTCTTTTCGTGTGTGTATTTTTCGATTGTACACTCGAAACTTCTCTAAGTAGAAAATCTTATTTATGAGGCCTAGACTTCAAAATTTGGATAAAATAGCAAGATCATGTGGGTCTATAGACCAACATGTCTTGATCATTAGCATGTTTCCAATAAAAATAGACACCTCTTGAGCTAAATTATAGCGTTCGAGTCTTTTCGAGTGTGTATTATTCGAATGTACACTCGAAACTGCTCTAAGTAGAAAATCTTGTTTATGAGGCCTGGACTTCAAAATTTGGATAAAATATCAAGATCATGTGGGTCTATAGACCAACATATCCTGATCATTAGCATGTTTCCAATAAAAATAGACACCTGTTGAGCTAAATTATAGCGTTCGAGTCTTTTCGAGTGTGTATTATTCGAATGTACACTCGAAACTTCTCTAAGTAGAAAAATCTTGTTTATGAGGCCTAGACTTCAAAATTTGGCTAAATTATCAAGATCATGTGGGTCTATAGACCAACATGTCCTGATCATTAGCATGTTTCCAATAAAAATAGACACATGTTGAGCTAAATTATAGCGTTCGAGTCTTTTCGAGTGTGTATTATTCAAATGTACACTCGAAACTTCTCTAAGTAGAAAAATCTTGTTTATGAGGCCTAGACTTCAAAATTTGGCTAAAATATTAAGATCATGTGGTTCTATAGACCAACATGTCCTGATCATTAGCATGTTTCCGATAAAAATAGACACTTGTTGAGCTGAATTATAGCATTCGAGTCTTTTCGATTGTGTATTATTCGAATGTACACTCGAAACTGCTCTAAGTAGAAAATTCGTGTTTATGAGGCCTAGGCTTCAAAACTTGGCTAAAATATCAAGATTATGTTGGTCTATAGACCAACATGTCCTGATCATTAGCATGTTTCCAATAAAAATAGACACCTCTTGAGCTAAATTATAGCGTTCGAGTCTTTTCGTGTGTGTATTTTTCGAATGTAGACTCGAAACTTCTCTAAGTAGAAAATCTTATTTATGAGGCCTAGACTTCAAAATTTGGCTAAATTATCAAGATCATGTGGGTCTATAGACCAACATGTCCTGATCATTAGCATGTTTCCAATAAAAATAGACACCTGTTGAGCTAAATTATAGCGTTCGAGTCTTTTCGAGTGTGTATTATTCGAATGTACACTCGAAACTTCTCTAAGTAGAAAAATCTTAGTTATGAGGCCTCGACTTCAAAATTTGGATAAAATATTAAGATCATGTGGGTCTATAGACCAACATGTCCTGATCATTAGCATGTTTCCGATAAAAATAGACAGCTGTTGAGCTGAATTATAGCGTTCGAGTCTTTTCGATTGTGTATTATTCGAATGTATACTCGAAACTGCTCTAAGTAGAAAATTCGTGTTTATGAGGCCTAGGCTTCAAAACTTGGCTAAAATATCAAGATTATGTTGGTCTATAGACCAACATGTCCTGATCATTAGCATGTTTCAATAAAAATAGACACCTCTTGAGCTAAATTATAGCGTTCGAGTCTTTTCGAGTGTGTATTTTTCGATTGTACACTCGAAACTTCTCTAAGTAGAAAATCTTGTTTAATAGGCCTAGACTTCAAAATTTGAATAAAATATCAAGATCATGTGGGTCTATAGACCAACATGTCCTGATCATTAGCATGTTTCCAATAAAAATAGACACCTGTTGAGCTGAATTATAGCATTCGAGTCTTTTCGATTGTGTATTATTCGAATGTACACTCGAAACTGCTCTAAGTAGAAAATTCGTGTTTATGAGGCCTAGGCTTCAAAACTTGGCTAAAATATCAAGATTATGTTGGTCTATAGACCAACATGTCCTGATCATTAGCATGTTTCCAATAAAAATAGACACCTCTTGAGCTAAATTATAGCGTTCGAGTCTTTTCGTGTGTGTATTATTCGAATGTACACTCGAAACTTCTCTAAGTAGAAAAATCTTGTTTATGAGGCCTAGACTTCAAAATTTGGCTAAAATATTAAGATCATGTGGTTCTATAGACCAACATGTCCTGATCATTAGCATGTTTCCGATAAAAATAGACACTTGTTGAGCTGAATTATAGCATTCGAGTCTTTTCGATTGTGTATTATTCGAATGTACACTCGAAACTGCTCTAAGTAGAAAAATCTTGTTTATGAGGCCTAGACTTCAAAATTTGGCTAAAATATGAAGATCATGTGGTTCTATAGACCAACATGTCTTGATCATTAGCATGTTTCCAATAAAAATAGACACCTCTTGAGCTAAATTATAGCGTTCGAGTCTTTTCGAGTGTGTATTATTCGAATGTACACTCGAAACTGCTCTAAGTAGAAAATCTTGTTTATGAGGCCTGGACTTCAAAATTTGGATAAAATATCAAGATCATGTGGGTCTATAGACCAACATGTCCTGATCATTAGCATGTTTCCAATAAAAATAGACACCTGTTGAGCTAAATTATAGCGTTCGAGTCTTTTCGAGTGTGTATTTTTCGAATGTACACTCGAAACTTCTCTAAGTAGAAAATCTTATTTATGAGGCCTAGACTTCAAAATTTGGCTAAATTATCAAGATCATGTGGGTCTATAGACCAACATGTCCTGATCATTAGCATGTTTCCGATAAAAATAGACACTTGTTGAGCTGAATTATAGCATTCGAGACTTTTCGATTGTGTATTATTCGAATGTACACTCGAAACTGCTCTAAGTAGAAAATTCGTGTTTATGAGGCCTAGGCTTCAAAACTTGGCTAAAATATCAAGATTATGTTGGTCTATAGACCAACATGTCCTGATCATTAGCATGTTTCCAATAAAAATAGACACTTGTTGAGCTAAATTATAGCGTTCGAGTCTTTTCGAGTGTGTATTATTCGAATGTACACTCGAAACTGCTCTAAGTAGAATATCTTGTTTATGAGGCCTAGACTTCAAAATTTGGATAAAATATCAAGATCATGTGGGTCTATAGACCAACATGTCCTGATCATTAGCATGTTTCCAATAAAAATAGACACCTGTTGAGCTAAATTATAGCGTTCGAGTCTTTTCGAGTGTGTATTATTCGAATGTACACTCGAAACTGCTCTAAGTAGAAAATTCATGTTTATGAGGCCTAGGCTTCAAAATTTGGCTAAAATAACAAGATCATGTGGGTCTATAGACCAACATGTCCTGATCATTAGCATGTTTCCAATAAAAATAGACACCTGTTGAGCTAAATTATAGCGTTCGAGTCTTTTCGATTGTGTATTATTCGAATGTACACTCGAAACTAATCTAAGTAGAAAATTCTTGTTTATGAGGCCTAGACTTCAAAATTTGGCTAAAATATCAAGGTCATCTGGGTCTATAGACCAACATGTCCTGATCATTAGCATCTTTCAAATAAAAATAGATACTTGTTGAGCTAAATTATAGCGTTCGAGTCTTTTCGAGTGTGTATTATTCGAATGTACACTCGAAACTGCGGTAAGTAGAAAATTCGTGTTTATGAGGCCTAGCCTTCAAATCTTGGCTAACATATCAAGATCATGTGGGTCTATAGACCAACATGTCCTGATCATTAGCATGTTTTCAAACAAAATAGACACCTGTTGAATTAAATTATAGCGTTCGAGTCTTTTCGAGTGTGTATTATTCGAATGTACACTCGAAACTTCTCTAAGTAGAAAATCTTGTTTATGAGGCCTAGACTTCAAAATTTGGATAAAATAGCAAGATCATGTGGGTCTATAGACCAACATGTCCTGATCATTAGCATGTTTCCAATAAAAATAGACACCTGTTGAGCTAAATTATAGCGTTCGAGTCTTTTCGAGTGTGTATTATTCGAATGTACACTCGAAACTGCTCTAAGTAGAAAATTCGTGTTTATGAGGCCTAGGCTTCAAAATTTGGCTAAAATAACAAGATCATGTGGGTCTATATACCAACATGTCCTGATCATTAGCATGTTTCCAATAAAAATAGACACCTGTTGAGCTAAATTATAGCGTTCGAGTCTTTTCGATTGTGTATTATTCGAATGTACACTCGAAATTGCTCTAAGTAGAAAATTCGTGTTTATGAGGACTAGGCTTCAAAATTTGCCTAAAATATCAAGGTCATCTGGGTCTATAGACCAACATGTCCTGATCATTAGCATCTTTCCAATAAAAATAGACACTTGTTGAGCTAAATTATAGCGTTCGAGTCTTTTCGAGTGTGTATTATTCGAATGTACACTCGAAACTGCTCTAAGTAGAAAATATTGTTTATGAGGCCTAGACTTCAAAATTTGGATAAAATATCAAGATCATGTGGGTCTATAGACCAACATGTCCTGATCATTAGCATGTTTCCGATAAAAATAGACACCTGTTGAGCTAAATTATAGCGTTCGAGTCTTTTCGAGTGTGTATTATTCGAATGTACACTCGAAACTTCTCTAAGTAGAAAAATCTTATTTATGAGGCCTAGACTTCAAAATTTGGCTAAAATATTAAGATCATGTGGGTCTATAGACCAACATGTCCTGATCATTAGCATGTTTCCGATAAAAAAAGACACCTGTTGAGCTGAATAATAGCGTTCGAGTCTTTTCGATTGTGTATTATTCGAATGTACTCTCGAAACTGCTCTAAGTAGAAAATTCGTGTTTATGAGGCCTAGGCTTCAAAACTTGGCTAAAATATCAAGATTATGTTGGTCTATAGACCAACATGTCCTGATCATTAGCATGTTTCCAATAAAAATAGACACCTCTTGAGCTAAATTATAGCGTTCGAGTCTTTTCGAGTGTGTATTATTCGAATGTACACTCGAAACTGCTCTTAGTAGAAAATCTTGTTTATGAGGCCTAGACTTCAAAATTTGGATAAAATATCAAGATCATGTGGGTCTATAGACCAACATGTCCTGATCATTAGCATGTTTCCAATAAAAATAGACACCTGTTGAGCTAAATTATAGCGTTCGAGTCTTTTCGAGTGTGTATTATTCGAATGTACACTCGAAACTTCTCTAAGTAGAAAAATCTTGTTTATGAGGCCTAGACTTCAAAATTTGGCTAAAATATTAAGATCATGTGGGTCTATAGACCAACATGTCCTGATCATTAGCATGTTTCCGATAAAAATAGACACTTGTTGAGCTGAATTATAGCATTCGAGTCTTTTCGATGGTGTATTATTCGAATGTACACTCGAAACTGCTCTAAGTAGAAAATTCGTGTTTATGAGGCCTAGGCTTCAAAACTTGGCTAAAATATCAAGATTATGTTGGTCTATAGACCAACATGTCCTGATCATTAGCATGTTTCCAATAAAAATAGACACCTCTTGAGCTAAATTATAGCGTTCGAGTCTTTTCGTGTGTGTATTTTTCGAATGTACACTCGAAACTTCTCTAAGTAGAAAATCTTATTTATGAGGCCTAGACTTCAAAATTTGGCTAAATTATCAAGATCATGTGGGTCTATAGACCAACATGTCCTGATCATTAGCATGTTTCCAATAAAAATAGACACCTGTTGAGCTAAATTATAGCGTTCGAGTCTTTTCGAGTGTGTATTATTCGAATGTACACTCGAAACTGCTCTAAGTAGAATTTTTTTTTATGAGGCCTAGACTTGAAAATTTGGATAAAATATCAAGATCATGTGGGTCTATAGACCATCATGTCCTGATCATTAGCATGTTTCCAATAAAAATAGACACATGTTGAGCTAAATTATAGCGTTCGAGTCTTTTCGAGTGTGTATTATTCGAATGTACACTCGAAACTGCTCTAAGTATAAAATCTTGTTTATGAGGCCTGGACTTCAAAATTTGGATAAAATATCAAGATCATGTGGGTCTATAGACCAACATGTCCTGATCATTAGCATGTTTCCAATAAAAATAGACACCTGTTGAGCTAAATTATAGCGTTCGAGTCTTTTCGAGTGTGTATTATTCGAATGTACACTCGAAACTTCTCTAAGTAGAAAAATCTTGTTTATGAGGCCTAGACTTCAAAATTTGGCTAAAATATTAAGATCATGTGGGTCTATAGACCAACAAGTCCTGATCATTAGCATGTTTCCGATAAAAATAGACACTTGTTGAGCTGAATTATAGCATTCGAGTCTTTTCGATGGTGTATTATTCGAATGTACACTCGAAACTGCTCTAAGTAGAAAATTCGTGTTTATGAGGCCTAGGCTTCAAAACTTGGCTAAAATATCAAGATTATGTTGGTCTATAGACCAACATGTCCTGATCATTAGCATGTTTCCAATAAAAATAGACACCTCTTGAGCTAAATTATAGCGTTCGAGTCTTTTCGTGTGTGTATTTTTCGAATGTACACTCGAAACTTCTCTAAGTAGAAAATCTTATTTATGAGGCCTAGACTTCAAAATTTGGCTAAATTATCAAGATCATGTGGGTCTATAGACCAACATGTCCTGATCATTAGCATGTTTCCAATAAAAATAGACACCTGTTGAGCTAAATTATAGCGTTCGAGTCTTTTCGAGTGTGTATTATTCGAATGTACACTCGAAACTGCTCTAAGTAAGCAAATCTTGTTTGTGAGGCCTAGACTTCAAAATTTGGCTAAAATATTAAGATCATGTGGGTCTATAGACCAAGATGTCCTGATAATTAACATGTTTTCAATCAAAATAGACACCTCTTGAGCTAAATTATAGCGTTCGAGTCTTTTCGAGTGTGTATTTTTCGAATGTACACTCGAAACTGCTCTAAGTAAGCAAATCTTGTTTATGAGGCCTAGATTTCAAAATTTAGCTAAAATATCAAGATCATTTGGGTCTATAGACCAACATGTCCTGATCATTAGCATGTTTTCAATCAAAATAGACACCTCTTGAATTAAATTATAGCGTTCGAGTCTTTTTGAGTGTGTATTTTTCGAATGTACATTCGAAACTGCTCTAAGTAGACAAATCTTGTTTATGAGGCCTAGGCTTCAAACCTTGGCTAAAATATCAAGATCATGTGGGTCTATAGACCAACATGTCCTGATCATTAGCATGTTTGCAATAAAAATAGACACCTGTTGAGCTAAATTATAGCGTTCGAGTCTTTTCGAGTGGGTATTATTCGAATGTACACTCGAAACTGCTCTAAGTAGAAAATTCGTGTTTATGAGGCCTAGCCTTCAAAACTTGGCTAACATATCAAGATCATGCGGGTCTATAGACCAACATGTCCTGATCATTAGCATGTTTTCAATCAAAATAGACACCTCTTGAATTAAATTATAGCGTTCGAGTATTTTTGAGTGTGTATTTTTCGAATGTACATTCGAAACTGCTCTAAGTAGAAAAATCTTATTTATGAGGCCTAGACTTCAAAATTTGGCTAAAATATTAAGATCATGTGGGTCTATAGACCAACATGTCCTGATCATTAGCATGTTTCCGATAAAAATATACACCTGTTGAGCTAAATTATAGCGTTCGAGTCTTTTCGAGTGTGTATTATTCGAATGTACACTCGAAACTGCTCTAAGTAGAAAATTTTGTTTCTGAGGCCTAGACTTCAAAATTTGGATAAAATATGAAGATCATGTGGTTCTATAGACCAACATGTCCTGATCATTAGCATGTTTCCAATAAAAATAGACACCTGTTGAGCTAAATTATAGCGCTCGAGCCTTTTCGAGTGTGTAATATTCTAACTTATAGCGTTCGAGTCTTTTCGAGTGTGTATTATTCGAATGTACACTCGAAACTGCTCTAATTAGAAAATTCGTGTTTATGAGGCCTAGACTTCAAAATTTGGCTAAAATATTAAGATCATGTGGGTCTATAGACCAACATGTCCTTATCATTAACATGTTTCCGATAAAAATAGACACCTGTTGAGCTAAATTATAGTGTTCGAGCCTTTTCGAGTGTGTAATATTCTAACTTATAGCGTTCGAGTCTTTTCGAGTGTGTATTATTCGAATGTACACTCGAAACTGCTCAAAGTAGAAAATTCGTGTTTATGAGGCCTAGGCTTCAAAACTTGGCTAAAATATCAAGATCATGTGGGTCTATAGACCAACATGTC
>NW_020621492.1:130471-195374 GCF_003573695.1 Papaver somniferum | reverse complement strand
TGATAATTAGCATGTTTTCAATCAAAATAGACACCTCTTGAGCTAAATTATAGCGTTCGAGTCTTTTCGAGTGTGTATTTTTCGAGTGTACACTCGGAACTGCTCAAAGTATAAAATTCGTGTTTATGAGGCCTAGGCTTCAAAACTTGGCTAAAATATCAAGATCATCTGGGTCTATTGACCAACATGTCCTGATAATTAGCATGTTTTCAATCAAAATAGACACCTCTTGAGCTAAATTATAGCGTTCGAGTCTTTTCGAGTGTGTATTATTCGAATGTACACTCGAAACTGCTCTAAGTAGAAAATCCGTGTTAATGAGGCCTAGGCTTCAAAACTTGGATAAAATATCAAGATCATGTGGGTCTATATACCAACATGTCCTGATAATTAGCATGTTTTCAATCAAAATAGACACATCTTGAGCTAAATTATAGCGTTCGAGTCTTTTCGAGTGTGTATTTTTCGAATGTACACTCGAAACTGCTCTAAGTAGAAAAATCTTGTTTATGTGGCCTAGACTTCAAAATTTGGCTAAAATATCAAGATCATGTGGGTCTATAGACCAACATGTCCTGATCATTAGCATGTTTCCAATCAAAATAGACACCTCTTGAGCTAAATTATAGCGTTCTAGTCTTTTCGAGTGTGTATTTTTCGAATGTACACTCGAAACTGCTCTAAGTAGAAAATTTGTGTTTATGAGGCCTAGATTCAAAACTTGGCTAAAATATCAAGATCATGTGGGTCTATAGACCAACATGTCCTGATAATTAGCATGTTTTCAATCAAAATAGACACCTCTTGAGCTAAATTATAGCGTTCGAGTCTTTTCGAGTGTGTATTTTTCGAATGTACACTCGAAACTGCTCTAATTAGAAAATTCGTGTTTATGAGGCCTAGACTTCAAAATTTGGCTAAAATATTAAGATCAAGTGGGTCTATAGACCAACATGTCCTGATCATTAGCATGTTTCCGATAAAAATAGACACCTGTTGAGCTAAATTATAGTGTTCGAGTCTTTTCGAGTGTGTAATATTCTAACTTATAGAGTTCGAGTTTTTTCGAGTGTGTGTTATTCGAATGTACACTCGAAACTGCTCAAAGTAGAAAATTCGTGTTTATGAGGCCTAGGCTTCAAAACTTGGCTAAAATATCAAGATCATGTGGGCCTATAGACCAACATGTCCTGATAATTAGCATGTTTTCAATCAAAATAGACACCTCTTGAGCTAAATTATAGCGTTCGAGTCTTTTCGAGTGTGTATTTTTCGAATGTACACTCGAAACTGCTCTAAGTAAGCAAATCTTGTTTATGAGGCCTAGACTTCAAAATTTAGCTAAAATATCAAGATCATCTGGGTTTATAGACCAACTTTTCCTGATCATTAGCATCTTTCCAATAAATATAGACACCTGTTGAGCTAAATTATAGCGTTCGAGTCTTTTCGAGTGTGTATTATTCGAATGTACACTAGAAACTGCTCTGAGTAGAAAATTCGTGTTTATGAGGCCTAGACTTCAAAACTTGGCTAAAATATTAAGATCATGTGGGTCTACAGACCAACATGTACTGATCATTAGCATGTTTTCAATCAAAATAGACACCTCTTGAATTAAATTATAGCGTTCGAGTCTTTTCGAGTGTGTATTTTTCGAATGTACACTCGAAACTTCTCTAAGTAGACAAATCTTGTTTATGAGGCCTAGACTTCAAAATTTGGCTAAAATATTAAGATCATGTGGATATATAGACCAACATGTCCTGATCATTAGCATGTTTCTGATAAAAATAGACACCTCTTGAATTAAATTATAGCTTTCGAGTCTTTTCGAGTGTGTATTATTCGAATGTACACTCGAAACTGTTCTTAGTAGAAAATTTTTGTTTATGAGGCCTAGCCTTCAAAACTTGGCTAACATATCAATATCATATGGGTCTATAAACCAATAATTCCTGATCATTAGCATGTTTTCAATCAAAATAGACACCTCTTGAATTAAATTATAGTGTTCGAGTCTTTTTGAGTGTGTATTTTTCGAATGTACACTCGAAAATGCTCTAAGTAGACAAATGTTTGTTTATGAGTCCTAGACTTCAAAATTTGGCTAAAATATTAAGATCATGTGGGTTTATAGACCAACATGTCCTGATCATTAGCATGTTTCCAATAAAAATAGGCATCTGTTGAGATAAATTATAGCGTTCGAGTATTTTCGAGTGTGTATTATTCGAATGTACACTCGAAACTGCACTAAGTACAAAATTCATGTTTATGAGGCCTAGCCTTCAAAACTTGGCTAAAATATCAAGATTATGTTGGTCTATAGACCAACATATCCTGATCATTAGCATGTTTCCAATAAAAATAGACACCACTTGAGATAAATTATAGCATTCGAGTCTTTTCGTGTGTGTATTTTTCAAATAAAAACCCGAAACTTCTCTAAGTAGAAAATCTTATTTATGAGGCCTAGACTTCAAAATTTGGCTAAAATATCAAGATCATGTGGGTCTATAATCCAACATGTCCTGATCATTAGCATGTTTCCAATAAAAATAGACACCTGTTGAGCTAAATTATAGCGTTCGAGTCTTTTCAAGTGTGTATTATTCGAATGTACACTTGAAACTACTCTTAAGTAGCAAATTCGTGTTTATGAGGCTTATGATTCAAAACTTGGCTAAAATATCAAGATCATGTAGGTCTATAGACCAACATGTCCTGATAAATAGCATGTTTTCAATCAAAATAGACACCTCTTGAGCTAAATTATAGCGTTCGAGTCTTTTCGAGTGTGTATTTTTGAATGTACACTCGAAACTTCTCTAAGTAGAAAATCTTATTTATGAGGCCTAGACTTAAAAATTTGGCTAAAATATCAAGATCATGTTGGTCTATAGCCCAACATGTCCTGATCATTAGCATGTTTCCAAAAAAATAGACACCTGTTGAGCTAAATTATAGCGTTCGAGTCTTTTCGTGTCTGTATTTTTCGAATGTACACTGGAAACTTCTCTAAGTAGAAAATCTTGTTTATGAGGCCTAGACTTCAAAATTTGGATAAAATATTAAGATCATGTCGGTCTATAGACTAACATATCCTGATCATTAGCATCTTTCCAATAAAAATGGACACCTGTTGAGCTAAATTATAGCGTTCGATTCTTTTCGAGTGTGTATTATTCGAATGTGCACTCGAAACTGCTCTTAGTAGAAATTTTTTGTTTATGAGGCCTAGCCTTCAAAACTTGGCTAACATATCAAGATAATATGGGTCTATAAACCAAAATTTCCTGATCATTAGCATGTTTTCAATCAAAATAGACACCTCTTGAATTAAATTATAGTGTTTATGAGGCCTAGACTTCAAAATTTGGATAAAATATTAAGATCATGTCGGTCTATAGACTAACATATCCTGATCATTAGCATCTTTCCAATAAAAATGGACACCTGTTGAGCTAAATTATAGCGTTCGATTCTTTTCGAGTGTGTATTATTCGAATGTGCACTCGAAACTGCTCTTAGTAGAAAATTTTTGTTTATGAGGCCTAGCCTTCAAAACTTGGCTAACATATCAAGATAATATGGGTCTATAAACCAAAATATCCTGATCATTAGCATGTTTTCAATCAAAATACTCTGATCATTATATCGAGTATTTTCGAGTGTGTATTATTCGAATGTACACTCGAAACTGCACTAAGTACAAAATTCATGTTTATGAGGCCTAGCCTTCAAAACTTGGCTAAAATATCAAGATTATGTTGGTCTATAGACCAACATGTCCTGATCATTAGCATGTTTCCAATAAAAATAGACACCTCTTGAGCTAAATTATAGCGTTCGAGTCTTTTGGTGTGTGTATTTTTCGAATGTACACTCGAAACTTCTCTAAGTAGAAATCTTATTTATGAGGCCTAGACTTCAAAATTTGGCTAAAATATCAAGATCATGTGGGTCTATAATCCAACATGTCCTGATCATTAGCATGTTTCCAATAAAAATAGACACCTGTTGAGCTAAATTATAGCGTTCGAGTCTTTTCAAGTGTGTATTATTCGAATGTACACTTGAAACTACCCTAAGTAGCAAATTCGTGTTTATGAGGCCTAGACTTAAAAATTTGGCTAAAATATCAAGATCTTGTGGGTCTATAGCCCAACATGTCCTAATCATTAGCATGTTTCCAATAAAAATAGACACCTGTTGAACTAAAATATCAAGATCTTGTGGGTCTATAGACCAACATTTCCTGATCATTAGCATGTTTTCAATCAAAATAGAAACTTCTTGAATTAAATTATAGCGTTCGATTCTTTTCGAGTGTGTATTTTTCAAATGTACACTCGAAGCTGCTCTAAGTAGATAAATCTTGTTTATGAGGACTAGACCTCAAAATTTGGCTAAAATATTAAGATCATGTGGGTCTATAGACCAAGATGTCCTGATCATTAGCATGTTTCCAATAAAAATAGACACCTCTTGAGCTAAATTATAGTGTTCGAGTCTTTTCGAGTGTGTATTTTTCGAATGTACACTCGAAACTTCTCTAAATCGAAAAATCTTGTTTATGAGGCCTAGACTTCAAAATTTGGATAAAATATTAAGATCATGTGGGTCTATAGGCCAACATGTCCTGATAAATAGCATGTTTTCAATCAAAATAGACACCTCTTGAGCTAAATTATAGCGTTCGAGTCTTTTCGAGTGTGTATTTTTGAATGTACACTCGAAACTTCTCTAAGTAGAAAATCTTATTTATGAGGCCTAGACTTAAAAATTTGGCTAAAATATCAAGATCTTGTGGGTCTATAGCCAAACATGTCCTAATCATTAGCATGTTTCCAATAAAAATAGACACCTGTTGAGCTAAATTATAGCGTTCGAGTCTTTTCGTGTGTGTATTTTTCGAATGTACACTCGAAACTTCTCTAAGTAGAAAATCTTGTTTATGAGGCCTAGACTTCAAAATTTGAATAAAATATTAAGATCATGTCGGTCTATAGACTAACATATCCTGATCATTAGCATCTTTCCAATAAAAATGGACACCTGTTGAGCTAAATTATAGCGTTCGATTCTTTTCGAGTGTGTATTATTCGAATGTGCACTCGAAACTGCTCTTAGTAGAAAATTTTTGTTTATGAGGCCTAGCCTTCAAAACTTGGCTAACATATCAAGATAATATGGGTCTATAAACCAAAATTTCCTGATCATTAGCATGTTTTCAATCAAAATAGACACCTCTTGAATTAAATTATAGTGTTTGAGTCTTTTTGAGTGTGTATTTTTCGAATGTACACTCGAAACTGCTCTAAGTAGACAAATCTTTGTTTATGAGGCCTAGACTTCAAAATTTGGCTAAGATATTAAGATCATGTGGGTTTATAGACCAACATGTCCTGATCATTAGCATGTTTCCAATAAAAATGGGCATCTGTTGAGCTAAATTATAGCGTTCGAGTATTTTCGAGTGTGTATTATTCGAATGTACACTCGAAACTGCACTAAGTACAAAATTAATGTTTATGAGGTCTAGCCTTCAAAACTTGGCTAAAATATCAAGATTATGTTGGTCTATAGACCAACATGTCCTGATCATTAACATGTTTCCAATAAAAATAGACACCTGTTGAGCTAAATTATAGCGTTCGAGTCTTTTCAAGTGTGTATTATTCGAATGTACACTTGAAACTACCCTAAGTAGCAAATTCGTGTTTATGAGGCTTAGGCTTCAAAACTTGGCTAAAATATCAAGATCATGTGGGTCTATAGACCAACATGTCCTGATAAATAGCATGTTTTCAATCAAAATAAACACCTGTTGAGCTAAATTATAGCGTTCGAGTCTTTTCGAGTTTGTATTTTTGAATGTACACTCGAAACTTCTCTAAGTTGAAAATCTTATTTATGAGGCCTAGACTTAAAAACTTGGCTAAAATATCAAGATCATGTGGGTCTATAGCTTAACATGTCCTGATCATTAGCATGTTTCCAATAAAAATAGACACCTGTTGAGCTAAATTATAGCGTTCGAGTCTTTTCGAGTGTGTATTATTCGAATGTACATTTGAAACTGCTCTAAGTAGCAAATTCGTGTTTATGAGGCCTAGGCTTCAAAAACTGGATAAAATATCAAGATAATGTGGGTCTATAGACCAACATGTCCTGATAATTAGCATGTTTTCAATCAAAATAGACACCTCTTGAGCTAAATTATAGCGTTCGAGTCTTTTCGAGTGTGTATTTTTTGAATGTACACTGGAAACTGCTCTAAGTAAGCAAATCTTGTTTATGAGGCATGGACTTCAAAATTTAGCTAAAATATCAAGATCATTTGGGTCTATAGACCAACATGTCCGGATCATTAGCATCTTTCCAATATAAATAGACACATGTTGAGCTAAATTATAGCGTTCGAGTCTTTTCGAGTGTGTATTATTCGAATGTACACTCGAAACTACTCTAAGTAGAAAATCTTGTTTATGAGGCCTAGACTTCAAAAATTGGCTAAAATATCAAGATCATGTGGGTCTATATACCAACATGTCCGGATAATTAGAATATTTTCAATAAAAATAGACACCTCTTGAGCTAAATTATAGCGTTCGAGTCTTTTCGAGTGTGTATTTTTTGAATGTACACTCGAAACTGCTCTAAGTAAGCATATCTTGTTTATGAGGCCTAGACTTCAAAATTTAGCTAAAATATCAAGATCATCTGGGTCTATAGACCAACATCTCCTGATCATTAGCATCTTTCCAATAAAAATAGACACCTGTTGAGCTAAATTATAGCGTTCGAGTATTTTCGAGTGTGTATTATTCGAATGTACACTCAAAACCGCTCTAAGTAGAAAATTCGTGTTTATGAGGCCTAGCCTTCAAAACTTGGCTAACATATCAAGATCATGTGGGTCTATAGACCAACATTTCCTGATCATTAGCATGTTTTCAATCAAAATAGACACTTCTTGAATTAAATTATAGCGTTCGAGTCTTTTCGAGTGTGTATTTTTCAAATGTAAACTCGAAGCTGCTCTAAGTAGATAAATCTTGTTTATGAAGACTAGACCTCAAAATTTGGCTGAAATATTAAGATCATGTGGGTCTATAGACCAAGATGTCCTGATCATTAGCATGTTTCCAATAAAAATAAACACCTCTTGAGCTAAATTATAGTGTTCGAGTATTTTCGAGTGTGTATTTTTCGAATGTACACTCGAAACTTCTCTAAATAGAAAAATCTTGTTTATGAGGCCTAGACTTCAAAATTTGGATAAATTATTAAGATCATGTGGGTCTATAGGCCAACACGTCCTGATAAATAGCATGTTTTCAATCAAAATAGACACCTCTTGAGCTAAATTATAGCGTTCGAGTCTTTTCGAGTGTGCATTTTTGAATGTACACTCGAAACTTCTCTAAGTAGAAAATCTTATTTATGAGGCCGAGACTTAAAAATTTGGCTAAAATATCAAGATCATGTGGGTCTATAGCCCAACATGTCCTGATCATTAGCATGTTTCCAATAAAAATAGACACCTGTTGAGCTAAATTATAGCGTTCGAGTCTTTTCGTGTGTGTATTTTTCGAATGTACACTCGAAACTTCTCTAAGTAGAAAATCTTGTTTATGAGGCCTAGACTTCAAAATTTGGATAAAATATCAAGATCATGTGGGTCTATAGACCAACATGTCCTAATCATTAGCATGTTTCCAATAAAAATAGACACATGTTGAGCTAAATTATAGCGTTCGAGTCTTTTCGAGTGTGTATTATTCGAATGTACACTCGAAACTACTCTAAGTAGCAAATTCGTGTTTATGAGGCTTAGGCTTCAAAACTTGGCTAAAATATCAAGATCATGTGGGTCTATAGACCAACATGTCCTGATAAATAGAATGTTTTCAATCAAAATAGACACCTCTTGAGCTAAATTATAGCGTTCGAGTCTTTTCGAGTGTGTATTTTTGAATGTACACTCGAAACTTCTCTAAGTAGAAAATCTTTTTATGAGGCCTAGACTTAAAAATTTGGCTAAAATATCAAGATCATGTGGGTCTATAGCCCAACATGTCCTGATCATTAGCATGTTTCCAATAAAAATAGACACCTGTTGAGCTAAATTATAGCGTTCGAGTCTTTTCGAGTGTGTATTATTCGAATGTACATTCGAAACTGCTCTAAGTAGCAAATTCGTTTTTATGAGGCCTAGGCTTCAAAAACTGGATAAAATATCAAGATCATGTGGGTCTATAGACCAACATGTCCTGATAATTAGCATGTTTCCAATCAAAATAGACACCTCTTGAGCTAAATTATAGCGTTCGAGTCTTTTCGAGTGTGTATTTTTTGAATGTACACTCGAAACTGCTCTAAGTAAGCAAATCTTGTTTATGAGGCCTGGACATCAAAATTTAGCTAAAATATCAAGATCATCTGGGTCTATAGACCAACATGTCCTGATCATTAGCATCTTTCCAATATAAATAGACACATGTTCAGCTAAATTATAGCGTTCGAGTCTTTTCGAGTGTGTATTATTCGAATGTACACTCGAAACTACTCTAAGTAGAAAATTCGTGTTTATGAGGCCTAGGCAAAAGTTGGCTAAAATATCAAGATCATGTTGGTATATAGACAAACATGTACTGATCATTAGCATGTTTCCAACAAAAATAGACACCTCTTGAGCTAAATTATAGCGTTCGAGTCTTTTCGAGTGTGTATTTTTTGAATGTACACTCGAAACTGCTCTAAGTAAGCATATCTTGTTTATGAGGCCTAGACTTCAAAATTTAGCTAAAATATCAAGATCATCTGGGTCTATATACCAACATCTCCTGATCATTAGCATCTTTCCAATAAAAATAGACACCTGTTGAGCTAAATTATAGCGTTCGAGTATTTTCGAGTGTGTATTATTCGAATGTATACTCAAAACCGCTCTAAGTAGAAAATTCGTGTTTATGAGGCCTAGCCTTCAAAACTTGGCTAACATATCAAGATCATGTGGGTCTATAGACCAACATTTCCTGATCATTAGCATGTTTTCAATCAAAATAGACACTTTTTGAATTAAATTATAGCGTTCGAGTCTTTTCGAGTTTGTATTTTTCAAATGTACACTCGAAGCTGCTCTAAGTAGATAAATCTTGTTTATGAGGACTTGACCTCAAAATTTGGCTAAAATATTAAGATCATGTGGGTCTATAGACCAAGATGTCCTGATCATTAGCATGTTTCCAATAAAAATAGACACCTCTTGAGCTAAATTATAGTGTTCGAGTATTTTCGAGTGTGTATTTTTCGAATGTACACTCGAAACTTCTCTAAATAGAAAAATCTTGTTTATGAGGCCTGGACTTCAAAATTTGGATAAATTATTAAGATCATGTGGGTCTATAGGCCAACATGTCCTGATAAATAGCATGTTTTCAATCAAAATAGACACCTCTTGAGCTAAATTATAGCGTTCGAGTCTTTTTGAGTGTGTATTTTTGAATGTACACTCGAAACTTCTCTAAGTAGAAAATCTTATTTATGAGGCCTATACTTAAAAATTTGGCTAAAATATCAAGATCATGTGGGTCTATAGCCCAACATGTCCTGATCATTAGCATGTTTCCAATAAAAATAGACACCTGTTGAGCTAAATTATAGCGTTCGAGTCTTTTCGTGTGTGTATTTTTCGAATGTACACTCGAAACTTCTCTATGTAGAAAATCTTGTTTATGAGGCCTAGACTACAAAATTTGGATAAAATATTAAGATCATGTCGGTCTATAAACTAACATATCCTGATCATTAGCATCTTTCCAATAAAAATGGACACCTGTTGAGCTAAATTATAGCATTCGATTCTTTTCGAGTGTGTATTATTCGAATGTGCACTCGAAACTGCTCTAAGTAAGCAAATCTTGTTTATGAGGCCTGGACTTCAAAATTTAGCTAAAATATCAAGATCATCTGGGTCTATAGACCAACATGTCCTGATCATTAGCATCTTTCCAATATAAATAGACACATGTTGAGCTAAATTATAGCGTTCGAGTCTTTTCGAGTGTATATTATTCGAATGTACACTCGAAACTACTCTAAGTAGAAAATTCGTGTTTATGAGGCCTAGGCTTCAAAACTTGGCTAAAATATCAAGATCATGTTGGTCTATAGACCAACATGTCCTGATCATTAGCATGTTTCCAACAAAAATAGACACCTCTTGAGCTAAATTATAGCGTTCGAGTCTTTTCGAGTGTGTATTTTTCGAATGTATACTCGAAACTTCTCTAAGTAGAAAATCTTGTTTATGAGGCCTAGACTTCAAAATTTAGCTAAAATATCAAGATCATGTGGGTCTATATACCAACATGTCCTGATAATTAGAATGTTTTCAATAAAAATAGATACCTCTTGACCTAAATTATAGCGTTCGAGTCTTTTCGAGTGTGTATTTTTTGAATGTACACTCGAAACTGCTCTAAGTAAGCATATCTTGTTTATGAGTCCTAGACTTCAAAATTTAGCTAAAATATCAAGATCATCTGGGTCTATAGACCAACATCTCCTGATCATTAGCATCTTTCCAATAAAAATAGACACCTGTTGAGCTAAATTATAGCGTTCGAGTATTTTCGAGTGTGTATTATTCGAATGTACACTCAAAACCGCTCTAAGTAAAAAATTCGTGTTTATGAGGCCTAGCCTTCAAAACTTGGCTAACATATCAAGATCATGTGGGTCTATAGACCAACATTTCCTGATCATTAGCATGTTTTCAATCAAAATAGACACTTCTTGAATTAAATTATAGCGTTCGAGTCTTTTCGAGTGTGTATTTTTCAAATGTACACTCGAAGCTGCTCTAAGTAGATAAATCTTGTTTATGAGGACTAGACCTCAAAATTTGGCTAAAATAATAAGATCATGTGGGTCTATAGACCAAGATGTCCTGATCATTAGCATGTTTCCAATAAAAATAAACACCTCTTGAGCTAAATTATAGCGTTCGAGTCTTTTCGTGTGTGTATTTTTCAAATGTACACTCGAAACTTCTCTAAGTAGAAAATCTTATTTATGAGGCCTAGACTTCAAAGTTTGGCTAAAATATCAAGATCATGTGGGTCTATAATCCAACATGTCCTGATCATTAGCATGTTTCCAATAAAAATAGACACCTGTTGAGCTAAATTATAGCGTTCGAGTCTTTTCAAGTGTGTATTATTCGAATGTACACTTGAAACTACCCTAAGTAGCAAATTCATGTTTATGAGGCCTAGCCTTCAAAACTTGGCTAAAATATCAAGATTATGTTGGTCTATAGACCAACATGTCCTAATCATTAGCATGTTTCCAATAAAAATAGACACCTCTTGAGCTAAATTATAGCGTTCGAGTCTTTTCGTGTGTGTATTTTTCGAATGTACACTCGAAACTTCTCTAAGTAGAAAATCTTATTTATGAGGCCTAGACTTCAAAATTTGGCTAAAATATCAAGATCATGTGGGTCTATAATCCAACATGTCCTGATCATTAGCATGTTTCCAATAAAAATAGACACCTGTTGAGCTAAATTATAGCGTTCGAGTCTTTTCAAGTGTGTATTATTCGAATGTACACTTGAAACTACCCTAAGTAGCAAATTCGTGTTTATGAGGCTTAGGCTTCAAAACTTGGCTAAAATATCAAGATCATATGGGTCTATAGCCCAACATGTCCTGATCATTAGCATGTTTCCAATAAAAATAGACACCTGTTGAGCTAAATTATAGCATTCGAGTCTTTTCGAGTGTGTATTATTCGAATGTACATTCGAAACTGCTCTAAGTAGCAAATTCGTGTTTATGAGGCCTAGGCTTCAAAAACTGGATAAAATATCAAGATCATGTGGGTCTATAGACCAACATGTCCTGATAATTAGCATGTTTTCAATCAAAATAGACACCTCTTCAGCTAAATTATAGCGTTCGAGTCTTTTCGAGTGTGTATTTTTTAAATGTACACTCGAAACTGCTCTAAGTAAGCAAATCTTGTTTATGAGGCCTCGACTTCAAAATTTAGCTAAAATATCAAGATCATCTGGGTCTATAGACCAACATGTCCTGATCATTAGAATCTTTCCAATATAAATAGACACATGTTGAGCTAAATTATAGCGTTCGAGTCTTTTCGAGTGTGTATTATTCGAATGTACACTCGAAACTACTCTAAGTAGAAAATTCATGTTTATGAGGCCTAGGCAAAACTTGGCTAAAATATAAAGATCATGTTGGTCTATAGACCAACATGTCCTGATAATTAGCATGTTTCCAACAAAAATAGACACCTCTTGAGCTAAATTATAGCGTTCGAGTCTTTTCGAGTGTGTATTTTTCGAATGTATACTCGAAACTTCTCTAAGTAGAAAATCTTGTTTATGAGGCCTAGACTTCAAAATTTGGCTAAAATATCAAGATCATGTGGGTCTATATACCAACATGTCCTGATAATTAGAATGTTTTCAATAAAAATAGACACCTCTTGAGCTAAATTATAGCGTTCGAGTCTTTTCGAGTGTGTATTTTTTGAATGTACACTCGAAACTGCTCTAAGTAAGCATATCTTGTTTATGAGGCCTAGACTTCAAAATTTAGCTAAAATATCAAGATCATCTGGGTCTATAGACCAACATCTCCTGATCATTAGCATCTTTCCAATAAAAATAGACACATGTTGAGCTAAATTATAGCGTTCGAGTATTTTCGAGTGTGTATTATTCGAATGTACACTCAAAACCGCTCTAAGTAAAAAATTCGTGTTTATGAGGCCTAGCCTTCAAAACTTGGCTAACATATCAAGATCATGTGGGTCTATAGACCAACATTTCCTGATCATTAGCATGTTTTCAATCAAAATAGACACTTCTTGAATTAAATTATAGCGTTCGAGTTTTTTCGAGTGTGTATTTTTCAAATGTACACTCGAAGCTGCTCTAAGTAGATAAATCTTGTTTATGAGGACTAGACCTCAAAATTTGGCTAAAATAATAAGATCATGTGGGTCTATAGACCAAGATGTCCTGATCATTAGCATGTTTCCAATAAAAATAAACACCTCTTGAGCTAAATTATAGCGTTCGAGTCTTTTCGTGTGTGTATTTTTCAAATGTACACTCGAAACTTCTCTAAGTAGAAAATCTTATTTATGAGGCCTAGACTTCAAAGTTTGGCTAAAATATCAAGATCATGTGGGTCTATAATCCAACATGTCCTGATCATTAGCATGTTTCCAATAAAAATAGACACCTGTTGAGCTAAATTATAGCGTTCGAGTCTTTTCAAGTGTGTATTATTCGAATGTACACTTGAAACTACCCTAAGTAGCAAATTCATGTTTATGAGGCCTAGCCTTCAAAACTTGGCTAAAATATCAAGATTATGTTGGTCTATAGACCAACATGTCCTAATCATTAGCATGTTTCCAATAAAAATAGACACCTCTTGAGCTAAATTATAGCGTTCGAGTCTTTTCGTGTGTGTATTTTTCGAATGTACACTCGAAACTTCTCTAAGTAGAAAATCTTATTTATGAGGCCTAGACTTCAAAATTTGGCTAAATTATCAAGATCATGTGGGTATATAGACCAACATGTCCTGATCATTAGCATGTTTCCAATAAAAATAGACACCTGTTGAGCTAAATTATAGCGTTCGAGTCTTTTCGAGTGTGTATTATTCGAATGTACACTCGAAACTTCTCTAAGTAGAAAAGTTTTGTTTATGAGGCCTAGACTTCAAAATTTGGCTAAAATATTAAGATCATGGGGGTCTATAGACCAACATGTCCTGATCATTAGCATGTTTCCGATAAAAATAGACACCTGTTGAGCTAAATTATAGCATTCGAGTCTTTTCGAGTGTGTATTTTTCGAATGTACACTCGAAACTTCTCTAAGTAGAAAATCTTGTTTATGAGGCCTAGACTTCAAAACTTGGATAAAATATCAACATCATGTGGGTCTATAGACCAACATGTCCTGATAATTAGCATGTTTTCAATCAAAATGGACACCTCTTGATCTAAATTATAGCGTTCGAGTCTTTTCGAGTGTGTATTATTCGAATGTACACTCGAAACTTCTCTAAGTAGCAAATTCGTGTTTATGAGGCCTAGGCTTCAAAACTTGGCTAAAATATCAAGATCATGTGGGTCTATAGACCAACATGTCCTGATAATTAGCATGTTTTCAATCAAAATAGACACCTCTTGAGCTAAATTATAGTGTTCCTGTCTTTTCGAGTGTGTATTATTCGAACGTACACTCGAAACTGCTCTAAGTAAGCAAATCTTGTTTATGAGGCCTAGACTTCAAAATTTAGCTAAAATATCAAGATCATATGTGTCTATAGACCAACATGTCTTGATCATTAGCATCTTTCCAATAAAAATAGACACCTGTTGAGCTAAATTATAGCGTTCGAGTCTTTCGAGTGTGTATTTTTCGAATGTACACTCGAAACTGCGGTAAGTAGAAAATTCGTGTTTATGAGGCCTAGCCTTCAAAACTTGGCTAACATACCAAGATCATGTGGGTCTATAGAACAACATGTCCTTATCATTATTATGTTTTCAATCAAAATAGACACCTCTTGGATTAAACTATAGCGTTCGAGTCTTTTCGAGTGTGTATTTTTCGAATGCACATTCGAAACTGCTCGAAGTAGACAAATCTTGTTTATGAGGCCTAGACTTCAAAATTTGGCTAAAATATTAAGATCATGTGGGTCTATAGACCAACATGTCCTGATCATTAGCATGTTTCCGATAATAATAGACACCTGTTGAGCTAAATTATAGCGTTCGAGTCTTTTTGAGTATGTATTATTCGAATGTACACACGAAACTGCGCCAAGTAGAAAATTCGTGTTTATGAGGACTAGACTTCCAAATTTGGATAAAATATTAAGATCATGTGGGTCTATAGACCAAGATGTCCTGATCATTAGCATGTTTCCAATAAAAATAGACACCTTTTGAGCTAAATTATAGTGTTCGAGTCTTTTCGAGTGTGTATTTTTCGAATGTACACTCGAAACTTCTTTAAGTAGAAAAATCTTGTTTATGAGGCCTAGACTTCAAAATTTGGATAAAATATTAAGATCATGTGGGTCTATAGGCCAACATGTCCTGATCATTGGCATGTTTCTGATAAAAATAGACACCTGTTGAGCTAAATTATAGCGTTCGAGTCTTTTCGAGTGTGTATTATTCGAATGTACACTCGAAACTGCTCTAAGTAGAAAATTCGTGTTTATGAGGCCTAGGCTTCAAAACTTGGCTAAAATATCAACATAAGGTGGGTCTATAGACCAACATGTCCTGATAATTAGCATGTTTTCAATCAAAATAGACACCTCTTGAGCTAAATTATAGCGTTCGAGTCTTTTCGAGTGTGTATTTTTCGAATGTACACTCGAAACTGCTCTAAGTAAGCAAATCTTATTTATGAGGCCTGGACTTCAATATTTAGTTAAAATATCAAAATCATCTGGGTCTATAGACCAACATGTCCTGATCATTAGCATCTTTCCAATAAAAATAGACACCTGTTGAGCTAAATTATAGCGTTCGAGTCTTTTCGAGTGTGTATTATTCGAATGTACACTCGAAACTGCTCTAAGTAGAAAATTCGTGTTTATGAAGCCTAGGCTTCAAAACTTGGCTAAAATATCAAGATCATGTTGGTATATAGACCAACATGTCCTGATCATTAGTATGTTTCCAACAAAAATAGACACCTCTTGAGCTAAATTATAGCGTTCGAGTCTTTTCGAGTGTGTATTTTTCGAATGTATACTCGAAACTTCTCTAAGAAGAAAATCTTGTTTATGAGACCTAGACTTCAAAGTTTGGCTAAAATATCAAGATCATGTGGGTCTATAGACCAACATGTCCTGATAATTAGAATGTTTTCAATAAAAATAGACACCTGTTGAGCTAAATTATAGCGTTCGAGTCTTTTCGAGTGTGTATTATTCAAATGTACACTCAAAACCGCTCTAAGTAGAAAATTCGTGTTTATGAGGCCTAGCCTTCAAAACTTGGCTAACATATCAAGATTATGTGGGTCTATAGACCAACATGTCCTGATCATTAGCATGTTTTCAATCAAAATAGAAACCTCTTGAATTAAATTATAGCGTTCGAGTCTTTTCGAGTGTGTATTTTTCAAATGTACACTCGAAACTGCTCTAAGTAGACAAATCTTGTTTATGAGGCCTAGACTTCAAAATTTGGCTAAAGTATTAATATCATGTTGGTCTACAGACCAAGATGTCCTGATCATTTGCATGTTTCCAATAAAAATAGAAACCTCTTGAGCTAAATTATAGCATTCGAGTATTTTCGAGTGTGTATTATTCGAATGTACACTCAAAACCGCTCTAAGTAGAAAATTCGTGTTTATGAGGCCTAGCCTTCAAAACTTGGCTAACATATCAAGATTATGTGGGTCTATAGACCAACATGTCCTGATCATTACCATGTTTTCAATCAAAATAGATACCTCTTGAATTAAATTATAGCGTTCGAGTCTTTTCGAGTGTGTATTTTTCAAATGTACACTCGAAACTGCTCTAAGTAGACAAATCTTGTTTATGAGGCCTAGACTTCAAAATTTGGCTAAAATATTAATATCATGTTGGTCTACAGACCAAGATGTTCTGATCATTAGCATGTTTCCAATAAAAATGGAAACCTCTTGAGCTAAATTATAGCGTTCGAGTCTTTTCGAGTGTGTATTTTTCGAATGTACACTCGAAACTTCTCTAAGTAGAAATCTTGTTTATGAGGCCTAGGCTTCAAAATTTGGATAAAATATCAAGATCATGTGGGTCTATACACCAACATGTCCTGATCATTAGCATGTTTCCAATAAAAATAGACACATGTTGAGCTAAGTTATAGCGTTCGAGTCTTTTTGAGTGTATATTATTCGAATGTACACTCGAAACTGTGCCAAGTAGAAAATTCGTGTTTATGAGGCCTAGCCTTCAAAACTTGGCTAACATTTCAATATCATGTGGGTCTATAGACCAACATTTCCTGATCATTAACATGTTTTCAATCAAAATAGACACTTCTTGAATTAAATTATAGCGTTCGAGTCTTTTCGAGTGTGTATTTTTCGAATGTACACTCGAAGCTGCTCTAAATAGATAAATCTTGTTTATGAGGACTAGACCTCAAAATTTGGTTAAAATATTAAGATCATGTGGGTCTATAGACCAAGATGTCTTGATCATTAGCATGTTTCCAATAAAAATAGACACCTTTTGAGCTAAATTATAGTGTTTGAATCTTTTCGAGTGTGTATTTTTTGAATGTACACTCGAAACTTCTCTAAATAGAAAAATCTTGTTTATGAGGCCTAGACTTCAAAATTTGGCTAAAATATTAAGATCATGTGGGTCTATAGACCAACATGTCCTGATCATTAGCATGTTTCCGATAAAAATAGACACTTGTTGAGCTAAATTATAGCATTCGAGTCTTTTCGAGTGTGTATTTTTCGAATGTACACTCGAAACTTCTCTAAGTAGCAAATTCGTGTTTATGAGGCCTAGGCTTCAAAACTTGGCTAAAATATCAAGATCATGTGGGTCTATAGACCAACATGTCCTGATAATTAGCATGTTTTCAATCAAAATAGACACCTCTTGAGCTAAATTATAGTTTTCCTGTCTTTTCGAGTGTGTATTATTCGAACGTACACTCGAAACTTCTCTAAGTAAGCAAATCTTGTGTATGAGGCCTAGACTTCAAAATTTAGCTAAAATATCAAGATCATATGTGTCTATAGACCAACATGTCTTGATCATTAGCATCTTTCCAATAAAAATAGACACCTGTTGAGCTAAATTATAGCGATCGAGTCTTTCGAGTGTGTAATATTCGAATGTACACTCGAAACTGCGGTAAGTAGAAAATTCGTGTTTATGAGGCCTAGCCTTCAAAACTTGGCTAACATACCAAGATCATGTGGGTCTATAGAACAACATGTCCTTATCATTATTATGTTTTCAATCAAAATAGACACCTCTTGGATTAAATTATAGCGTTCGAGTCTTTTCGAGTGTGTATTTTTCAAATGTACACTCGAAACTGCTCTAAGTAGACAAATCTTGTTTATGAGGCCTAGACTTCAAAATTTGGCTAAAATATTAAGATCATGTGGGTCTATAGACCAACATGTCCTTATAAATAGCATGTTTTCGATAAAAATAGACACCTGTTGAGCTAAATTATAGCGTTCGAGTCTTTTTGAGTGTGTATTATTCGAATGTACACTCGAAACTTCTCTAAGTAGAAAATTCGTGTTTATGAGGACTAGACTTCCAAATTTGGCTAAAATATTAAGATCATGTGGGTCTATAGACCAACATGTCCTGAATATTAGCATTTTTCCAATAAAAATAGACACCTCTTGAGCTAAATTATAGCGTTCGAGTCTTTTCGAGTGTGTATTTTTCGAATGTACACTCGAAACTTCTCTAAGTAGAAAATCTTATTTATGAGGCCTAGACTTCAAAATTTGGCTAAAATATCAAGATCATGTGGGTCTATAGACCAACATGTCCTGATCATTAGCATGTTTCCAATAAAAATAGACACCTGTTGAGCTAAATTATAGCGTTCGAGTCTTTTTGAGTGTGTATTATTCGAATGTACACTCGAAACTGCTCTAAGTAGAAAATTCGTATTTATGAGGCCTAGGCTTCAAAACTTGGCTAAAATATCAAGATCATGTGGGTCTATAGACCAACATGTCCTGATAATTAGCATGTTTTCAATCAAAATAGACACCTCTTGAGCTAAATTGTAGCGTTCGAGTCTTTTCGAGTGTGTATTTTTCGAATGTACACTCGAAACTGCTCTAAGTAGACAAATCTTGTTTATGAGGCCTAGATTTCAAAATTTTGCTAAAATATCAAGATCATCTGGGTCTATAGACCAACATGTCCTGATCATTAGCATTTTTCCAATAAAAATAGAAACCTGATGAGCTAAATTATAGCGTTCGAGTCTTTTCGTGAGTGTATTTTTCGAATGTACACTCGAAACTGCTCTAAGTAGAAAACTCGTGTTTATGAGGCCTAGGCTTCTAAACTTGGTTAAAATATCAAGATCATGTGGGTCTATAGACCAACATGTCCTGGTAATTGGCATGTTTTCAATCAAAATAGACACCTCTTGAATTAAATTATAGCGTTCGAGTCTTTTCGAGTGTGTATTTTTCAAATGTACACTCGAAACTGCTCTAAGTAGACAAATCTTGTTTATGAGGCCTAGACTTCAAAATTTGGCTAAAATATTAATATCATGTTGGTCTACAGACCAAGATGTCCTGATCATTTGCATGTTTCCAATAAAAATAGAAACCTCTTGAGCTAAATTATAGCATTCGAGTATTTTCGAGTGTGTATTATTCGAATGTACACTCAAAACCGCTCTAAGTAGAAAATTCGTGTTTATGAGGCCTAGCCTTCAAAACTTGGCTAACATATCAAGATTATGTGGGTCTATAGACCAACATGTCCTGATCATTAGCATGTTTTCAATCAAAATAGACACCTCTTGAATTAAATTATAGCGTTCGAGTCTTTTCGAGTGTGTATTTTTCAAATGTACACTCGAAACTGCTCTAAGTAGAAAAATCTTGTTTATGAGGCCTAGACTTCAAAATTTGGCTAAAATATTAATATCATGTTGGTCTACAGACCAAGATGTCCTGATCATTTCCATGTTTCCAATAACAATAGAAACCTCTTGAGCTAAATTATAGCATTCGAGTATTTTCGAGTGTGTATTATTCGAATGTACACTCAAAACCGCTCTAAGTAGAAAATTCGTGTTTATGAGGCCTAGCCTTCAAAACTTGGCTAACATATCAAGATTATGTGGGTCTATGGACCAACATGTCCTGATCATTACCATGTTTTCAATCAAAATAGATACCTCTTGAATTAAATTATAGCGTTCGAGTCTTTTCGAGTGTGTATTTTTCAAATGTACACTCGAAACTGCTCTAAGTAGACAAATCTTGTTTATGAGGCTTAGACTTCAAAATTTGGCTAAAATATTAATATCATGTTGGTCTACAGACCAAGATGTTCTGATCATTAGCATGTTTCCAATAAAAATGGAAACCTCTTGAGCTAAATTATAGCGTTCGAGTCTTTTCGAGTGTGTATTTTTCGAATGTACACTCGAAACTTCTCTAAGTAGAACTCTTGTTTATGAGGCCTAGGCTTCAAAATTTGGATAAAATATCAAGATCATGTGGGTCTATAGACCAACATGTCCTGATCATTAGCAGGTTTCCAATAAAAATGGACACCTGTTGAGCTAAGTTATAGCGTTCGAGTCTTTTTGAGTGTGTATTATTCGAATGTACACTCGAAACTGCGCCAAGTAGAAAATTCGCGTTTATGAGGCCTAGCCTTCAAAACTTGGCTAACATTTCAATATCATGTGGGTCTATAGACCAACATTTCCTGATCATTAACATGTTTTCAATCAAAATAGACACTTCTTGAATTAAATTATAGCGTTCGAGTCTTTTCGAGTGTGTATTTTTCGAATGTACACTCGAAGCTGCTCTAAATAGATAAATCTTGTTTATGAGGCCTAGACTTCAAAATTTGGCTAAAATATTAAGATCATGTGGGTCTATAGACCAACATGTCCTGATCATTAGCATGTTTCCGATAAAAATAGACACCTGTTGAGCTAAATTATAGCATTCGAGTCTTTTCGAATGTGTATTTTTCGAATGTACACTCGAAACTTCTCTAAGTAGAAAATCTTGTTTATGAGGCCTAGACTTCAAAACTTGGATAAAATATCAACATCATGTGGGTCTATAGACCAACATGTCCTGATAATTAGCATGTTTTCAATCAAAATGGACACCTCTTGATCTAAATTATAGCGTTCGAGTCTTTTCGAGTGTGTATTATTCGAATGTACACTCGAAACTTCTCTAAGTAGCAAATTCGTGTTTATGAGGCCTAGGCTTCAAAACTTGGCTAAAATATCAAGATCATGTGGGTCTATAGACCAACATGTCCTGATAATTAGCATGTTTTCAATCAAAATAGACACCTCTTGAGCTAAATTATAGTGTTCCTGTCTTTTCGAGTGTGTATTATTCGAACATACACTCGAAACTGCTCTAAGTAAGCAAATCTTGTTTATGAGGCCTAGACTTCAAAATTTAGCTAAAATATCAAGATCATATGTGTCTATAGACCAACATGTCTTGATCATTAGCATCTTTCCAATAAAAATAGACACCTGTTGAGCTAAATATAGCGTTCGAGTCTTTTCGAGTGTGTATTATTCAAATGTACACTCAAAACCGCTCTAAGTAGAAAATTCGTGTTAATGAGGCCTAGCCTTCAAAACTTGGCTAACATATCAAGATTATGTGGGTCTATAGACCAACATGTCCTGATCATTAGCATGTTTTCAATCAAAATAGACACCTCTTGAATTAAATTATAGCGTTCGAGTCTTTTCGAGTGTGTATTTTTCAAATGTACACTCGAAACTGCTCTAAGTAGAAAAATCTTGTTTATGAGGCCTAGACTTCAAAATTTGGCTAAAATATTAATATCATGTTGGTCTACAGACCAAGATGTCCTGATCATTTCCATGTTTCCAATAACAATAGAAACCTCTTGAGCTAAATTATAGCATTCGAGTATTTTCGAGTGTGTATTATTCGAATGTACACTCAAAACCGCTCTAAGTAGAAAATTCGTGTTTATGAGGCCTAGCCTTCAAAACTTGGCTAACATATCAAGATTATGTGGGTCTATGGACCAACATGTCCTGATCATTACCATGTTTTCAATCAAAATAGATACCTCTTGAATTAAATTATAGCGTTCGAGTCTTTTCGAGTGTGTATTTTTCAAATGTACACTCGAAACTGCTCTAAGTAGACAAATCTTGTTTATGAGGCCTAGACTTCAAAATTTGGCTAAAATATTAATATCATGTTGGTCTACAGACCAAGATGTCCTGATCATTTGCATGTTTCCAATAAAAATAGAAACCTCTTGAGCTAAATTATAGCATTCGAGTATTTTCGAGTGTGTATTATTCGAATGTACACTCAAAACCGCTCTAAGTAGAAAATTCGTGTTTATGAGGCCTAGCCTTCAAAACTTGGCTAACATATCAAGATTATGTGGGTCTATAGACCAACATGTCCTGATCATTACCATGTTTTCAATCAAAATAGATACCTCTTGAATTAAATTATAGCGTTCGAGTCTTTTCGAGTGTGTATTTTTCAAATGTACACTCGAAACTGCTCTAAGTAGACAAATCTTGTTTATGAGGCCTAGACTTCAAAATTTGGCTAAAGTATTAATATCATGTTGGTCTACAGACCAAGATGTCCTGATCATTTGCATGTTTCCAATAAAAATAGAAACCTCTTGAGCTAAATTATAGCATTCGAGTATTTTCGAGTGTGTATTATTCGAATGTACACTCAAAACCGCTCTAAGTAGAAAATTCGTGTTTATGAGGCCTAGCCTTCAAAACTTGGCTAACATATCAAGATTATGTGGGTCTATAGACCAACATGTCCTGATCATTACCATGTTTTCAATCAAAATAGATACCTCTTGAATTAAATTATAGCGTTCGAGTCTTTTCGAGTGTGTATTTTTCAAATGTACACTCGAAACTGCTCTAAGTAGACAAATCTTGTTTATGAGGCCTAGACTTCAAAATTTGGCTAAAATATTAATATCATGTTGGTCTACAGACCAAGATGTTCTGATCATTAGCATGTTTCCAATAAAAATGGAAACTTCTTGAGCTAAATTATAGCGTTCGAGTCTTTTCGAGTGTGTATTTTTCGAATGTACACTCGAAACTTCTCTAAGTAGAAATCTTGTTTATGAGGCCTAGGCTTCAAAATTTGGATAAAATATCAAGATCATGTGGGTCTATAGACCAACATGTCCTGATCATTATTATGTTTTCAATCAAAATAGACACCTCTTGGATTAAATTATAGCGTTCGAGTCTTTTCGAGTGTGTATTTTTCGAATGCACATTCGAAACTGCTCGAAGTAGACAAATCTTGTTTATGAGGCCTAGACTTCAAAATTTGGCTAAAATGTTAAGATCATGTGGGTCTATAGACCAACATGTCCTTATAAATAGCATGTTTTCGATAAAAATAGACACCTGTTGAGCTAAATTATAGCGTTCGAGTCTTTTTGAGTGTGTATTATTCGAATGTACACTCGAAACTTCTCTAAGTAGAAAATTCGTGTTTATGAGGACTAGACTTCCAAATTTGGCTAAAATATTAAGATCATGTGGGTCTATAGACCAACATGTCCTGAATATTAGCATTTTTCCAATAAAAATAGACACCTCTTGAGCTAAATTATAGCGTTCGAGTCTTTTCGAGTGTGTATTTTTCGAATGTACACTCGAAACTTCTCTAAGTAGAAAATCTTATTTATGAGGCCTAGACTTCAAAATTTGGCTAAAATAACAAGATCATGTGGGTCTATAGACCAACATGTCCTGATCATTAGCATGTTTCCAATAAAAATAGACACCTGTTGAGCTAAATTATAGCGTTCGAGTCTTTTCGATTGTGTATTATTCGAATGTACACTCGAAACTTCTCTAAGTAGAAAATCTTGTTTATGAGGCCTAGACTTCAAAATTTGGATAAAATATCAAGATCATGTGGGTCTATAGACCAACATGTCCTGATCATTAGCATGTTTCCGATAAAAATAGACACCTGTTGAGCTAAATTATAGCATTCGAGTCTTTTCGAGTGTGTATTTTTCGAATGTACACTCGAAACTTCTCTAAGTAGAAAATCTTGTTTATGAGGCCTAGACTTCAAAACTTGGATAAAATATCAACATCATGTGGGTCTATAGACCAACATGTCCTGATAATTAGCATGTTTTCAATCAAAATGGACACCTCTTGATCTAAATTATAGCGTTCGAGTCTTTTCGAGTGTGTATTATTCGAATGTACACTCGAAACTTCTCTAAGTAGCAAATTCGTGTTTATGAGGCCTAGGCTTCAAAACTTGGCTAAAATATCAAGATCATGTGGGTCTATAGACCAACATGTCCTGATAATTAGCATGTTTTCAATCAAAATAGACACCTCTTGAGCTAAATTATAGTGTTCCTGTCTTTTCGAGTGTGTATTATTCGAACATACACTCGAAACTGCTCTAAGTAAGCAAATCTTGTTTATGAGGCCTAGACTTCAAAATTTAGCTAAAATATCAAGATCATATGTGTCTATAGACCAACATGTCTTGATCATTAGCATCTTTCCAATAAAAATAGACACCTGTTGAGCTAAATATAGCGTTCGAGTCTTTTCGAGTGTGTATTATTCAAATGTACACTCAAAACCGCTCTAAGTAGAAAATTCGTGTTTATGAGGCCTAGCCTTCAAAACTTGGCTAACATATCAAGATTATGTGGGTCTATAGACCAACATGTCCTGATCATTAGCATGTTTTCAATCAAAATAGACACCTCTTGAATTAAATTATAGCGTTCGAGTCTTTTCGAGTGTGTATTTTTCAAATGTACACTCGAAACTGCTCTAAGTAGAAAAATCTTGTTTATGAGGCCTAGACTTCAAAATTTGGCTAAAATATTAATATCATGTTGGTCTACAGACCAAGATGTCCTGATCATTTCCATGTTTCCAATAACAATAGAAACCTCTTGAGCTAAATTATAGCATTCGAGTATTTTCGAGTGTGTATTATTCGAATGTACACTCAAAACCGCTCTAAGTAGAAAATTCGTGTTTATGAGGCCTAGCCTTCAAAACTTGGCTAACATATCAAGATTATGTGGGTCTATGGACCAACATGTCCTGATCATTACCATGTTTTCAATCAAAATAGATACCTCTTGAATTAAATTATAGCGTTCGAGTCTTTTCGAGTGTGTATTTTTCAAATGTACACTCGAAACTGCTCTAAGTAGACAAATCTTGTTTATGAGGCTTAGACTTCAAAATTTGGCTAAAATATTAATATCATGTTGGTCTACAGACCAAGATGTTCTGATCATTAGCATGTTTCCAATAAAAATGGAAACCTCTTGAGCTAAATTATAGCGTTCGAGTCTTTTCGAGTGTGTATTTTTCGAATGTACACTCGAAACTTCTCTAAGTAGAACTCTTGTTTATGAGGCCTAGGCTTCAAAATTTGGATAAAATATCAAGATCATGTGGGTCTATAGACCAACATGTCCTGATCATTAGCAGGTTTCCAATAAAAATGGACACCTGTTGAGCTAAGTTATAGCGTTCGAGTCTTTTTGAGTGTGTATTATTCGAATGTACACTCGAAACTGCGCCAAGTAGAAAATTCGCGTTTATGAGGCCTAGCCTTCAAAACTTGGCTAACATTTCAATATCATGTGGGTCTATAGACCAACATTTCCTGATCATTAACATGTTTTCAATCAAAATAGACACTTCTTGAATTAAATTATAGCGTTCGAGTCTTTTCGAGTGTGTATTTTTCGAATGTACACTCGAAGCTGCTCTAAATAGATAAATCTTGTTTATGAGGCCTAGACTTCAAAATTTGGCTAAAATATTAAGATCATGTGGGTCTATAGACCAACATGTCCTGATCATTAGCATGTTTCCGATAAAAATAGACACCTGTTGAGCTAAATTATAGCATTCGAGTCTTTTCGAATGTGTATTTTTCGAATGTACACTCGAAACTTCTCTAAGTAGAAAATCTTGTTTATGAGGCCTAGACTTCAAAACTTGGATAAAATATCAACATCATGTGGGTCTATAGACCAACATGTCCTGATAATTAGCATGTTTTCAATCAAAATGGACACCTCTTGATCTAAATTATAGCGTTCGAGTCTTTTCGAGTGTGTATTATTCGAATGTACACTCGAAACTTCTCTAAGTAGCAAATTCGTGTTTATGAGGCCTAGGCTTCAAAACTTGGCTAAAATATCAAGATCATGTGGGTCTATAGACCAACATGTCCTGATAATTAGCATGTTTTCAATCAAAATAGACACCTCTTGAGCTAAATTATAGTGTTCCTGTCTTTTCGAGTGTGTATTATTCGAACATACACTCGAAACTGCTCTAAGTAAGCAAATCTTGTTTATGAGGCCTAGACTTCAAAATTTAGCTAAAATATCAAGATCATATGTGTCTATAGACCAACATGTCTTGATCATTAGCATCTTTCCAATAAAAATAGACACCTGTTGAGCTAAATATAGCGTTCGAGTCTTTTCGAGTGTGTATTATTCAAATGTACACTCAAAACCGCTCTAAGTAGAAAATTCGTGTTAATGAGGCCTAGCCTTCAAAACTTGGCTAACATATCAAGATTATGTGGGTCTATAGACCAACATGTCCTGATCATTAGCATGTTTTCAATCAAAATAGACACCTCTTGAATTAAATTATAGCGTTCGAGTCTTTTCGAGTGTGTATTTTTCAAATGTACACTCGAAACTGCTCTAAGTAGAAAAATCTTGTTTATGAGGCCTAGACTTCAAAATTTGGCTAAAATATTAATATCATGTTGGTCTACAGACCAAGATGTCCTGATCATTTCCATGTTTCCAATAACAATAGAAACCTCTTGAGCTAAATTATAGCATTCGAGTATTTTCGAGTGTGTATTATTCGAATGTACACTCAAAACCGCTCTAAGTAGAAAATTCGTGTTTATGAGGCCTAGCCTTCAAAACTTGGCTAACATATCAAGATTATGTGGGTCTATGGACCAACATGTCCTGATCATTACCATGTTTTCAATCAAAATAGATACCTCTTGAATTAAATTATAGCGTTCGAGTCTTTTCGAGTGTGTATTTTTCAAATGTACACTCGAAACTGCTCTAAGTAGACAAATCTTGTTTATGAGGCCTAGACTTCAAAATTTGGCTAAAATATTAATATCATGTTGGTCTACAGACCAAGATGTCCTGATCATTTGCATGTTTCCAATAAAAATAGAAACCTCTTGAGCTAAATTATAGCATTCGAGTATTTTCGAGTGTGTATTATTCGAATGTACACTCAAAACCGCTCTAAGTAGAAAATTCGTGTTTATGAGGCCTAGCCTTCAAAACTTGGCTAACATATCAAGATTATGTGGGTCTATAGACCAACATGTCCTGATCATTACCATGTTTTCAATCAAAATAGATACCTCTTGAATTAAATTATAGCGTTCGAGTCTTTTCGAGTGTGTATTTTTCAAATGTACACTCGAAACTGCTCTAAGTAGACAAATCTTGTTTATGAGGCCTAGACTTCAAAATTTGGCTAAAGTATTAATATCATGTTGGTCTACAGACCAAGATGTCCTGATCATTTGCATGTTTCCAATAAAAATAGAAACCTCTTGAGCTAAATTATAGCATTCGAGTATTTTCGAGTGTGTATTATTCGAATGTACACTCAAAACCGCTCTAAGTAGAAAATTCGTGTTTATGAGGCCTAGCCTTCAAAACTTGGCTAACATATCAAGATTATGTGGGTCTATAGACCAACATGTCCTGATCATTACCATGTTTTCAATCAAAATAGATACCTCTTGAATTAAATTATAGCGTTCGAGTCTTTTCGAGTGTGTATTTTTCAAATGTACACTCGAAACTGCTCTAAGTAGACAAATCTTGTTTATGAGGCCTAGACTTCAAAATTTGGCTAAAATATTAATATCATGTTGGTCTACAGACCAAGATGTTCTGATCATTAGCATGTTTCCAATAAAAATGGAAACTTCTTGAGCTAAATTATAGCGTTCGAGTCTTTTCGAGTGTGTATTTTTCGAATGTACACTCGAAACTTCTCTAAGTAGAAATCTTGTTTATGAGGCCTAGGCTTCAAAATTTGGATAAAATATCAAGATCATGTGGGTCTATAGACCAACATGTCCTGATCATTATTATGTTTTCAATCAAAATAGACACCTCTTGGATTAAATTATAGCGTTCGAGTCTTTTCGAGTGTGTATTTTTCGAATGCACATTCGAAACTGCTCGAAGTAGACAAATCTTGTTTATGAGGCCTAGACTTCAAAATTTGGCTAAAATGTTAAGATCATGTGGGTCTATAGACCAACATGTCCTTATAAATAGCATGTTTTCGATAAAAATAGACACCTGTTGAGCTAAATTATAGCGTTCGAGTCTTTTTGAGTGTGTATTATTCGAATGTACACTCGAAACTTCTCTAAGTAGAAAATTCGTGTTTATGAGGACTAGACTTCCAAATTTGGCTAAAATATTAAGATCATGTGGGTCTATAGACCAACATGTCCTGAATATTAGCATTTTTCCAATAAAAATAGACACCTCTTGAGCTAAATTATAGCGTTCGAGTCTTTTCGAGTGTGTATTTTTCGAATGTACACTCGAAACTTCTCTAAGTAGAAAATCTTATTTATGAGGCCTAGACTTCAAAATTTGGCTAAAATAACAAGATCATGTGGGTCTATAGACCAACATGTCCTGATCATTAGCATGTTTCCAATAAAAATAGACACCTGTTGAGCTAAATTATAGCGTTCGAGTCTTTTCGATTGTGTATTATTCGAATGTACACTCGAAACTTCTCTAAGTAGAAAATCTTGTTTATGAGGCCTAGACTTCAAAATTTGGATAAAATATCAAGATCATGTGGGTCTATAGACCAACATGTCCTGATCATTAGCATGTTTCCGATAAAAATAGACACCTGTTGAGCTAAATTATAGCATTCGAGTCTTTTCGAGTGTGTATTTTTCGAATGTACACTCGAAACTTCTCTAAGTAGAAAATCTTGTTTATGAGGCCTAGACTTCAAAACTTGGATAAAATATCAACATCATGTGGGTCTATAGACCAACATGTCCTGATAATTAGCATGTTTTCAATCAAAATGGACACCTCTTGATCTAAATTATAGCGTTCGAGTCTTTTCGAGTGTGTATTATTCGAATGTACACTCGAAACTTCTCTAAGTAGCAAATTCGTGTTTATGAGGCCTAGGCTTCAAAACTTGGCTAAAATATCAAGATCATGTGGGTCTATAGACCAACATGTCCTGATAATTAGCATGTTTTCAATCAAAATAGACACCTCTTGAGCTAAATTATAGTGTTCCTGTCTTTTCGAGTGTGTATTATTCGAACATACACTCGAAACTGCTCTAAGTAAGCAAATCTTGTTTATGAGGCCTAGACTTCAAAATTTAGCTAAAATATCAAGATCATATGTGTCTATAGACCAACATGTCTTGATCATTAGCATCTTTCCAATAAAAATAGACACCTGTTGAGCTAAATATAGCGTTCGAGTCTTTTCGAGTGTGTATTATTCAAATGTACACTCAAAACCGCTCTAAGTAGAAAATTCGTGTTTATGAGGCCTAGCCTTCAAAACTTGGCTAACATATCAAGATTATGTGGGTCTATAGACCAACATGTCCTGATCATTAGCATGTTTTCAATCAAAATAGACACCTCTTGAATTAAATTATAGCGTTCGAGTCTTTTCGAGTGTGTATTTTTCAAATGTACACTCGAAACTGCTCTAAGTAGAAAAATCTTGTTTATGAGGCCTAGACTTCAAAATTTGGCTAAAATATTAATATCATGTTGGTCTACAGACCAAGATGTCCTGATCATTTCCATGTTTCCAATAACAATAGAAACCTCTTGAGCTAAATTATAGCATTCGAGTATTTTCGAGTGTGTATTATTCGAATGTACACTCAAAACCGCTCTAAGTAGAAAATTCGTGTTTATGAGGCCTAGCCTTCAAAACTTGGCTAACATATCAAGATTATGTGGGTCTATGGACCAACATGTCCTGATCATTACCATGTTTTCAATCAAAATAGATACCTCTTGAATTAAATTATAGCGTTCGAGTCTTTTCGAGTGTGTATTTTTCAAATGTACACTCGAAACTGCTCTAAGTAGACAAATCTTGTTTATGAGGCTTAGACTTCAAAATTTGGCTAAAATATTAATATCATGTTGGTCTACAGACCAAGATGTTCTGATCATTAGCATGTTTCCAATAAAAATGGAAACCTCTTGAGCTAAATTATAGCGTTCGAGTCTTTTCGAGTGTGTATTTTTCGAATGTACACTCGAAACTTCTCTAAGTAGAACTCTTGTTTATGAGGCCTAGGCTTCAAAATTTGGATAAAATATCAAGATCATGTGGGTCTATAGACCAACATGTCCTGATCATTAGCAGGTTTCCAATAAAAATGGACACCTGTTGAGCTAAGTTATAGCGTTCGAGTCTTTTTGAGTGTGTATTATTCGAATGTACACTCGAAACTGCGCCAAGTAGAAAATTCGCGTTTATGAGGCCTAGCCTTCAAAACTTGGCTAACATTTCAATATCATGTGGGTCTATAGACCAACATTTCCTGATCATTAACATGTTTTCAATCAAAATAGACACTTCTTGAATTAAATTATAGCGTTCGAGTCTTTTCGAGTGTGTATTTTTCGAATGTACACTCGAAGCTGCTCTAAATAGATAAATCTTGTTTATGAGGCCTAGACTTCAAAATTTGGCTAAAATATTAAGATCATGTGGGTCTATAGACCAACATGTCCTGATCATTAGCATGTTTCCGATAAAAATAGACACCTGTTGAGCTAAATTATAGCATTCGAGTCTTTTCGAATGTGTATTTTTCGAATGTACACTCGAAACTTCTCTAAGTAGAAAATCTTGTTTATGAGGCCTAGACTTCAAAACTTGGATAAAATATCAACATCATGTGGGTCTATAGACCAACATGTCCTGATAATTAGCATGTTTTCAATCAAAATGGACACCTCTTGATCTAAATTATAGCGTTCGAGTCTTTTCGAGTGTGTATTATTCGAATGTACACTCGAAACTTCTCTAAGTAGCAAATTCGTGTTTATGAGGCCTAGGCTTCAAAACTTGGCTAAAATATCAAGATCATGTGGGTCTATAGACCAACATGTCCTGATAATTAGCATGTTTTCAATCAAAATAGACACCTCTTGAGCTAAATTATAGTGTTCCTGTCTTTTCGAGTGTGTATTATTCGAACGTACACTCGAAACTGCTCTAAGTAAGCAAATCTTGTTTATGAGGCCTAGACTTCAAAATTTAGCTAAAATATCAAGATCATATGTGTCTATAGACCAACATGTCTTGATAATTAGCATCTTTCCAATAAAAATAGACACCTGTTGAGCTAAATATAGCGTTCGAGTCTTTTCGAGTGTGTATTATTCAAATGTACACTCAAAACCGCTCTAAGTAGAAAATTCGTGTTTATGAGGCCTAGCCTTCAAAACTTGGCTAAGATATCAAGATTATGTGGGTTTATAGACCAACATGTCCTGATCATTAGCATGTTTTCAATCAAAATAGACACCTCTTGAATTAAATTATAGCGTTCGAGTCTTTTCGAGTGTGTATTTTTCAAATGTACACTCGAAACTGCTCTAAGTAGACAAATCTTGTTTATGAGGCCTAGACTTCAAAATTTGGCTAAAATATTAATATCATGTTGGTCTACAGACCAAGATGTCCTGATCATTTCCATGTTTCCAATAACAATAGAAACCTCTTGAGCTAAATTATAGCATTCGAGTATTTTCGAGTGTGTATTATTCGAATGTACACTCAAAACCGCTCTAAGTAGAAAATTCGTGTTTATGAGGCCTAGCCTTCAAAACTTGGCTAACATATCAAGATTATGTGGGTCTATGGACCAACATGTCCTGATCATTACCATGTTTTCAATCAAAATAGATACCTCTTGAATTAAATTATAGCGTTCGAGTCTTTTCGAGTGTGTATTTTTCAAATGTACACTCGAAACTGCTCTAAGTAGACAAATCTTGTTTATGAGGCTTAGACTTCAAAATTTGGCTAAAATATTAATATCATGTTGGTCTACAGACCAAGATGTTCTGATCATTATCATGTTTCCAATAAAAATGGAAACCTCTTGAGCTAAATTATAGCGTTCGAGTCTTTTCGAGTGTGTATTTTTCGAATGTACACTCGAAACTTCTCTAAGTAGAACTCTTGTTTATGAGGCCTAGGCTTCAAAATTTGGATAAAATATCAAGATCATGTGGGTCTATAGACCAACATGTCCTGATCATTAGCAGGTTTCCAATAAAAATAGACACCTGTTGAGCTAAGTTATAGCGTTCGAGTCTTTTTGAGTGTGTATTATTCGAATGTACACTCGAAACTGCGCCAAGTAGAAAATTCGCGTTTATGAGGCCTAGCCTTCAAAACTTGGCTAACATTTCAATATCATGTGGGTCTATAGACCAACATTTCCTGATCATTAACATGTTTTCAATCAAAATAGACACTTCTTGAATTAAATTATAGCGTTCGAGTCTTTTCGAGTGTGTATTTTTCGAATGTACACTCGAAGCTGCTCTAAATAGATAAATCTTGTTTATGAGGCCTAGACTTCAAAATTTGGCTAAAATATTAAGATCATGTGGGTCTATAGACCAACATGTCCTGATCATTAGCATGTTTCCGATAAAAATAGACACCTGTTGAGCTAAATTATAGCATTCGAGTCTTTTCGAATGTGTATTTTTCGAATGTACACTCGAAACTTCTCTAAGTAGAAAATCTTGTTTATGAGGCCTAGACTTCAAAACTTGGATAAAATATCAACATCATGTGGGTCTATAGACCAACATGTCCTGATAATTAGCATGTTTTCAATCAAAATGGACACCTCTTGATCTAAATTATAGCGTTCGAGTCTTTTCGAGTGTGTATTATTCGAATGTACACTCGAAACTTCTCTAAGTAGCAAATTCGTGTTTATGAGGCCTAGGCTTCAAAACTTGGCTAAAATATCAAGATCATGTGGGTCTATAGACCAACATGTCCTGATAATTAGCATGTTTTCAATCAAAATAGACACCTCTTGAGCTAAATTATAGTGTTCCTGTCTTTTCGAGTGTGTATTATTCGAACATACACTCGAAACTGCTCTAAGTAAGCAAATCTTGTTTATGAGGCCTAGACTTCAAATTTTAGCTAAAATATCAAGATCATATGTGTCTATAGACCAACATGTCTTGATCATTAGCATCTTTCCAATAAAAATAGACACCTGTTGAGCTAAATATAGCGTTCGAGTCTTTTCGAGTGTGTATTATTCAAATGTACACTCAAAACCGCTCTAAGTAGAAAATTCGTGTTTATGAGGCCTAGCCTTCAAAACTTGGCTAACATATCAAGATTATGTGGGTCTATAGACCAACATGTCCTGATCATTAGCATGTTTTCAATCAAAATAGACACCTCTTGAATTAAATTATAGCGTTCGAGTCTTTTCGAGTGTGTATTTTTCAAATGTACACTCGAAACTGCTCTAAGTAGACAAATCTTGTTTATGAGGCCTAGACTTCAAAATTTGGCTAAAATATTAATATCATGTTGGTTTACAGACCAAGATGTCCTGATCATTTCCATGTTTCCAATAACAATAGAAACCTCTTGAGCTAAATTATAGCATTCGAGTATTTTCGAGTGTGTATTATTCGAATGTACACTCAAAACCGCTCTAAGTAGAAAATTCGTGTTTATGAGGCCTAGCCTTCAAAACTTGGCTAACATATCAAGATTATGTGGGTCTATGGACCAACATGTCCTGATCATTACCATGTTTTCAATAAAAATAGATACCTCTTGAATTAAATTATAGCGTTCGAGTCTTTTCGAGTGTGTATTTTTCAAATGTACACTCGAAACTGCTCTAAGTAGACAAATCTTGTTTATGAGGCTTAGACTTCAAAATTTGGCTAAAATATTAATATCATGTTGGTCTACAGACCAAGATGTTCTGATCATTAGCATGTTTCCAATAAAAATGGAAACCTCTTGAGCTAAATTATAGCGTTCGAGTCTTTTCGAGTGTGTATTTTTCGAATGTACACTCGAAACTTCTCTAAGTAGAAATCTTGTTTATGAGGCCTAGGCTTCAAAATTTGGATAAAATATCAAGATCATGTGGGTCTATAGACCAACATGTCCTGATCATTAGCAGGTTTCCAATAAAAATAGACACCTGTTGAGCTAAGTTATAGCGTTCGAGTCTTTTTGAGTGTGTATTATTCGAATGTACACTCGAAACTGCGCCAAGTAGAAAATTCGCGTTTATGAGGCCTAGCCTTCAAAACTTGGCTAACATTTCAATATCATGTGGGTCTATAGACCAACATTTCCTGATCATTAACATGTTTTCAATCAAAATAGACACTTCTTGAATTAAATTATAGCGTTCGAGTCTTTTCGAGTGTGTATTTTTCGAATGTACACTCGAAGCTGCTCTAAATAGATAAATCTTGTTTATGAGGCCTAGACTTCAAAATTTGGCTAAAATATTAAGATCATGTGGGTCTATAGACCAACATGTCCTGATCATTAGCATGTTTCCGATAAAAATAGACACCTGTTGAGCTAAATTATAGAATTCGAGTCTTTTCGAGTGTGTATTTTTCGAATGTACACTCGAAACTTCTCTAAGTAGAAAATATTATATATGAGGCCTAGACTTCAAAACTTGGCTAAAATATTAAAATCATGTGGGTCTATAGACCAACATGTCCTGATAATTAGTATGGTTTCAATCAAAATAGACACCTCTTGAGCTAAATTATAGCGTTCGAGTCTTTTCGAGTGTGTATTATTCGAATGTACACTCGAAACTTCTCTAAGTAGAAAAATCTTGTTTATGAGGCCTAGACTTCAAAATTTGGCTAAAATATTAAGATCATGTGGGTCTACAGACCAACATGTCCTGATCATTAGCATGTTTCCAATAAAAATAGACACCTGTTGAGCTAAATTATAGCGTTCAAGTCTTTTCGAGTGTGTATTATTCGAATGTACACTCGAATCTGCTCCAAGTAGAAAATCTTGTTTAAGAGGCCTAGACTTCAAAATTTGGCTAAAATATTAAGATCATGTGGGTCTATAGACCAACATGTCCTGATCATTAGCATGTTTCCAATAAAAATAGACACATGTTGAGCTAAATTATAGCGTTCGAGTCTTTTCGAGTGTGTATTATTCGAATGTACACTCGAAACTGCTCTAAGTAGAAAATTTTGTTTATGAGGCTTAGACTTAAAAATTTGGATAAAATATCAAGATCATGTGGGTCTGTAGACCAACATGTCCTGATCATTAGCATGTTTCCAATAAAAATAGACACTTGTTGAGCTAAATTATAGCGTTCGAGTCTTTTCGAGTGTGTATTATTCGAATGTACACTCGAAACTGCGCTAAGTAGAAAATCTTGTTTAAGAGGCCTAGACTTCAAAATTTGGCTAAAATATTAAGATCATGTGGGTCTATAGACCAACATGTCCTGATCATTAGCATGTTTCCAATAAAAATAGACACATGTTGAGCTAAATTATAGCGTTCGAGTCTTTTCGAGTGTGTATTATTCGAATGTACACTCGAAACTGCTCTAAGTAGAAAATTTTGTTTATGAGGCTTAGACTTCAAAATTTGGATAAAATATCAAGATCATGTGGGTCTGTAGACCAACATGTCCTGATCATTAGCATGTTTCCAATAAAAATAGACACTTGTTGAGCTAAATTATAGCGTTCGAGTCTTTTCGAGTGTGTATTATTCGAATGTACACTCGAAACTGCTCTAAGTAGAAAATCTTGTTTAAGAGGCCTAGACTTCAAAATTTGGCTAAAATATTAAGATCATGTGGGCCTATAGACCAACATGTCCTGATAATTAGCATGGTTTCAATCAAAATAGACACCTCTTGAGCTAAATTATAGCGTTCGAGTCTTTTCGAGTGTGTATTATTCGAATGTACACTCGAAACTTCTTTAAGTAGAAAAATCTTGTTTATGAGGCCTAGACTTCAAAATTTGGCTAAACTATTAAGATCATGTGGGTCTATAGACCAACATGTCCTGATCATTAGCATGTTTCCGATAAAAATAGACACCTGTTGAGCTAAATTATAGCGTTCGAGTCTTTTCGAGTGTGTATTATTCGAATGTACACTCGAAACTGCTCTAAGTAGACAATCTTGTTTATGAGGCCTAGACTTCAAAATTTGGATAAAATATCAAGATCATGTGGGTCTATAGACCAACATGTCCTGATCATTAGCATGTTTCCAATAAAAATAGACACCTGTTGAGCTAAATTATAGCGTTCGAGTCTTTTCGAGTGTGTATTATTCGAATGTACACTCGAAACTTCTCTAAGTAGAAAATCTTATTTATTATGCCTAGACTTCAAAATTTGGATAAAATATCAAGATCATGTGGGTCTATAGACCAACATGTCATGATCATTAGTATGTTTCCAATTAAAATAGACACCTGTTGAACTAAATTATAGCGTTCGAGTCTTTTCGAGTGTGTATTATTCGAATGTACACTCGAAACTGCTCTAAGTAGAAAATCTTGTTTATGAGGCCTAGACTTCAAAATTTGGATAAAATATCAAGATCATGTGGGTCTATAGACCAACATGTCCTGATCATTAGCATGTTTCCGGTAAAAATAGACACCTGTTGAGCTAAATTATAGCGTTCGAGTCTTTTCGAGTGTGTATTATTCGAATGTACACTCGAAACTGCTCTAAGTAGAAAATCTTGTTTATGAGGCCTAGACTTCAAAATTTGGATAAAATATCAAGATCATGCGGATCTATAGACCAACATGTCCTGATCATTAGCATGTTTCCAATAAAAATAGACACCTGTTGAGCTAAATTATAGCGTTCGAGTCTTTTCGAGTGTGTATTATTCGAATGTACACTCGAAACTTCTCTAAGTAGAAAATTCGTGTTTATGAGGCCTAAGCTTCAAAATTTGGCTAAAATAACAAGATCATGTGGGTCTATAGACCAACATGTCCTGATCATTAGCATGTTTCCAATAAAAATAGACACCTGTTGAGCTAAATTATAGCGTTCGAGTCTTTTCGAGTGTGTATTATTCGAATGTACACTCGAAACTTCTCTAAGTAGAAAAATCTTATTTATGAGGCCTAGACTTCAAAATTTGGCTAAAATATCAAGGTCATCTGGGTCTATAGATCAACATGTCCTGATCATTAGCATCTTTCCAATAAAAATAGACACTTGTTGAGCTAAATTATAGCGTTCGAGTCTTTTCGAGTGTGTATTATTCGAATGTACACTCGAAACTGCTCTAAGTAGAAAATTCGTGTATATGAGGCCTAGGCTTCAAAATTTGGCTAAAATAACAAGATCATGTGGGTCTATAGACCAACATGTCCTGATCATTAGCATGTTTCCAATAAAAATAGACACCTGTTGAGCTAAATTATAGCGTTCGAATCTTTTCGAGTGTGTATTATTCGAATGTACACTCGAAACTGCTCTAAGTAAAAAATTCGTGTTTATGAGGCCTAGGATTCAAAATTTGGCTAAAATAACAAGATCATGTGGGTCTATAGACCAACATGTCCTGATCATTAGCATGTTTCCAATAAAAATAGACACCTGTTGAGCTAAATTATAGCGTTCGAGTCTTTTCGAGTGTGTATTATTCGAATGTACACTCGAAACTTCTCTAAGTAGAAAAATCTTATTTATGAGGCCTAGACTTCAAAATTTGGCTAAAATATCAAGGTCATCTGGGTCTATAGACCAACATGTCCTGATCATTAGCATGTTTCCAATAAAAATAGACACATGTTGAGCTAAATTATAGCGTTCGAGTCTTTTCGAGTGTGTATTATTCGAATGTACACTCGAAACTGCTCTAAGTAAAAAATTCGTGTTTATGAGGCCTAGGCTTCAAAATTTGGCTAAAATAACAAGATCATGTGGGTCTATAGACCAACATGTCCTGATCATTAGCATGTTCCAATAAAAATAGACACTTGTTGAGCTAAATTATAGCGTTCGAGTCTTTTCGATTGTGTATTATTCGAATGTACACTCGAAACTGCTCTAAGTAGAAAATTCGTGTTTATGAGGGCTAGGCTTCAAAATTTGGATAAAATAACAAGATCATGTGGGTCTATAGACCAACATGTCCTGATCATTAGCATCTTTCCAATAAAAATAGACACTTGTTGAGCTAAATTATAGCGTTCGAGTCTTTTCGAGTGTGTATTATTCGAATGTACACTCGAAACTGCGGTAAGTAGAAAATTCTTGTTTATGAGGCCTAGCCTTCAAATCTTGGCTAACATATCAAGATCATGTGGGTCTATAGACCAACATGTCCTGATCATTAGCATGTTTTCAATCAAAATAGACACCGCTTGAATTAAATTATAGCGTTCGAGTCTTTTCGAGTGTGTATTATTCGAATGTACACTCGAAACTTCTCTAAGTAGAAAATCTTGTTTATGAGGCCTAGCCTTCAAAATTTGGATAAAATATCAAGATCATGTGGGTCTATAGACCAACATGTCCTGATCATTAGCATGTTTCCAATAAAAATAGACACCTGTTGAGCTAAATTATAGCGTTCGAGTCTTTTCGAGTGTGTATTATTCGAATGTACACTCGAAACTTCTCTAAGTAGAAAATTCGTGTTTATGAGGCATAGGCTTCAAAATTTGGCTAAAATAACAAGATCATGTGGGTCTATAGACCAACATGTCCTGATCATTAGCATGTTTCCAATAAAAATAGACACATGTTGAGCTAAATTATAGCGTTCGAGTCTTTTCGATTGTGTATTATTCGAATGTACACTCGAAACTGCTCTAAGTAGAAAAATCTTATTTATGAGGCCTAGACTTCAAAATTTGGCTAAAATATCAAGGTCATCTGGGTCTATAGACCAACATGTCCTGATCATTAGCATTTTCCCAATAAAAATAGACACTTGTTGAGCTAAATTATAGCGTTCGATCTTTTCGAGTGTGTATTATTCGAATGTACACTCGAAACTGCGGTAAGTAGAAAATTCGTGTTTATGAGGCCTAGCCTTCAAATCTTAGCTAACATATCAAGATCATGTGGGTCTATAGACCAACATGTCCTGATCATTAGCATGTTTTCAATCAAAATAGACACCTCTTGAATTAAATTATAGCGTTCGAGTCTTTTCGAGTGTGTATTATTCGAATGTACACTCGAAACTTCTCTAAGTAGAAAATCTTGTTTATGAGGCCTAGACTTCAAAATTTGGATAAAATATCAAGATAATGTGGGTCTATAGACCAACATGTCCTGATCATTAGCATGTTTCCAATAAAAATAGACACCTGTTGAGCTAAATTATAGCGTTCGAGTCTTTTCGAGTGTGTATTATTCGAATGTACACTCGAAACTTCTCTAAGTAGAAAATTCGTGTTTATGAGGCCTAGGCTTAAAAATTTGGCTAAAATAAAAAGATCATGTGGGTCTATAGACCAACATGTCCTGATCATTAGCATGTTTCCAATAAAAATAGACACCTGTTGAGCTAAATTATAGCGTTCGAGTCTTTTCGATTGTGTATTATTCGAATGTACACTCGAAACTTCTCTAAGCAGAAAATCTTGTTTATGAGGCCTAGGCTTCAAAATTTGGATAAAATAGCAATATCATGTGGGTCTATAGACCAACATGTCCTGATCATTAGCATGTTTCCAATAAAAATAGACACCTGTTGAGCTAAATTATAGCGTTCGAGTCTTTTCGAGTGTGTATTATTCGAATGTACACTCGAAACTTCTCTAAGTAGAAAATTAGTGTTTATGAGGCCTAGGCTTCAAAATTTGGCTAAAATAACAAGATCATGTGGGTCTATAGACCAACATGTCCTGATCATTAGCATGTTTCCAATAAAAATAGACACCTGTTGAGCTAAATTATAGCGTTCGAGTCTTTTCGAGTGTGTATTATTCGAACGTACACTCGAAACTGCTCTAAGTAGAAAAATCTTATTTATGAGGCCTAGACTTCAAAATTTGGCTAAAATATCAAGGTCATCTGGGTCTATAGACCAACATGTCCTGATCATTAGCATCTTTCCAATAAAAATAGACACTTGTTGAGCTAAATTATAGCGTTCGAGTCTTTTCGAGTGTGTATTATTCGAATGTACACTCGAAACTGCGGTAAGTAGAAAATTCTTGTTTATGAGGCCTAGCCTTCAAATCTTGGCTAACATATCAAGATCATGTGGGTCTATAGACCAACATGTCCTGATCATTAGCATGTTTTCAATCAAAATAGACACCGCTTGAATTAAATTATAGCGTTCGAGCCTTTTCGAGTGTGTATTATTCGAATGTACACTCGAAACTTCTCTAAGTAGAAAATCTTGTTTATGAGGCCTAGACTTCAAAATTTGGATAAAATATCAAGATCATGTGGGTCTATAGACCAACATGTCCTGATCATTAGCATGTTTCCAATAAAAATAGACACCTGTTGAGCTAAATTATAGCGTTCGAGTCTTTTCGAGTGTGTATTATTCGAATGTACACTCGAAACTTCTCTAAGTAGAAAATTCGTGTTTATGAGGCCGAGGCTTCAAAATTTGGCTAAAATAACAAGATCATGTGGGTCTATAGACCAACATGTCCTGATCATTAGCATGTTTCCAATAAAAATAGACACTTGTTGAGCTAAATTATAGCGTTCGAGTCTTTTCGATTGTGTATTATTCGAATGTACACTCGAAACTGCTCTAAGTAGAAAATTCGTGTTTATGAGGGCTAGGCTTCAAAATTTGGATAAAATATCAAGATCATGTGGGTCTATAGACCAACATGTCCTGATCATTAGCATGTTTCCAATAAAAATAGACACCTGTTGAGCTAAATTATAGCGTTCGAGTCTTTTCGAGTGTGTATTATTCGAATGTACACTCGAAACTTCTCTAAGTAGAAAATTCGTGTTTATGAGGCCTAGGCTTCAAAATTTGGCTAAAATAACAAGATCATGTGGGTCTATAGACCAACATGTCCTGATCATTAGCATGTTTCCAATAAAAATATACACTTGTTGAGCTAAATTATAGCGTTCGAGTCTTTTCGATTGTGTATTATTCGAATGTACACTCGAAACTGCTCTAAGTAGAAAATTCGTGTTTATGAGGGCTAGGCTTCAAAATTTGGATAAAATAACAAGATCATGTGGGTCTATAGACCAACATGTCCTGATCATTAGCATGTTTCCAATAAAAATAGACACTTGTTGAGCTAAATTATAGCGTTCGAGTCTTTTCGATTGTGTATTATTCGAATGTACACTAGAAACTGCTCTAAGTAGAAAATTCGTGTTTATGAGGCCTAGGCTTCAAAATTTGGCTAAAATAACAAGATCATGTGGGTCTATAGACCAACATGTCCTGATCATTAGCATGTTTCCAATAAAAATAGACACCTGTTGAGCTAAATTATAGCGTTCGAGTCTTTTCGAGTGTGTATTATTCGAATGTACACTCGAAACTTCTCTAAGTAGAAAATCTTGTTTATGAGGCCTAGACTTCAAAATTTGGATAAAATATCAAGATCATGTTGGTCTATAGACCAACATGTCCTGATCATTAGCATGTTTCCAATAAAAATAGACACCTGTTGAGCTAAATTATAGCGTTCGAGTCTTTTCGAGTGTGTATTATTCGAATGTACACTCGAAACTTCTCTAAGTAGAAATATCTTGTTTATGAGGCCTAGACTTCAAAATTTGGCTAAAATATTAAGATAATGTGGGTCTATAGACCAACATGTCCTGATCATTAGCATGTTTTCAATTAAAATAGACACCTGTTGAGCTAAATTATAGCGTTCGAGTCTTTTCGAGTGTGTATTATTCGAATGTACATTCGAAACTGCTCTAAGTAGAAAATCTTGTTTATGAGGCCTAGACTTCAAAATTTGGATAAAATATCAAGATCATGTGGGTCTATAGACCAACATGTCATGATCATTAGCATGTTTCCAATTAAAATAGACACCCGTTGAGCTAAATTATAGCGTTCGAGTCTTTTCGAGTGTGTATTATTCGAATGTACACTCGAAACTTCTCTAAGTAGAAAAATCTTGTTTATGAGGCCTAGACTTCAAAATTTGGCTAAAATATTAAGATCATGTGGGTCTATAGACCAACATGTCCTGATCATTAGCATGTTTCCGATAAAAATAGACACCTGTTGAGCTGAATTATAGCGTTCGAGTCTTTTCGATTGTGTATTATTCGAATGTACACTCGAAACTGCTCTAAGTAGAAAAATCTTGTTTATGAGGCCTAGACTTCAAAATTTGGCTAAAATATTAAGATAATGTCGGTCTATAGACCAACATGTCCTGATCATTAGCATGTTTCCAATAAAAATAGACACCTGTTGAGCTAAATTATAGCGTTCGAGTCTTTTCGAGTGTGTATTATTCGAATGTACACTCGAAACTTCTCTAAGTAGAAAAATCTTGTTTATGAGGCCTAGACTTCAAAATTTGGCTAAAATATTAAGATCATGTGGGTCTATGGACCAACATGTCATGATCATTAGCATGTTTCCGATAAAAATAGACACCTGTTGAGCTGAATTATAGCGTTCGAGTCTTTTCGATTGTGTATTATTCGAATGTACACTCGAAACTGCTCTAAGTAGAAAAATCTTGTTTATGAGGCCTAGACTTCAAAATTTGGCTAAAATATTAAGAACATGTGGGTCTATAGACCAACATGTACTGATAATTAGCATGTTTCCAATAAAAATAGACACCTCTTGAGCTAAATTATAGCGTTCGAGTCTTTTCGTGTGTGTATTATTCGAATGTACACTCGAAACTGCTCTAAGTAGAAAATCTTGTTTATGAGGCCTAGACTTCAAAATTTGGATAAAATATCAAGATCATGTGGGTCTATAGACCAACATGTCATGATCATTAGCATGTTTTCAATTAAAATAGACACCTGTTGAGCTAAATTATAGCGTTCGAGTCTTTTCGAGTGTGTATTATTCGAATGTACATTCGAAACTGCTCTAAGTAGAAAATCTTTTTTATGAGGCCTAGACTTCAAAATTTGGATAAAATATCAAGATCATGTGGGTCTGTAGACCAACATGTCCTGATCATTAGCATGTTTCCAATAAAAATAGACACCTGTTGAGCTAAATTATAGCGTTCGAGTCTTTTCGAGTGTGTATTATTGGAATGTACACTCGAAACTGCTCTAAGTAGAAAATCTTGTTTATGAGGCCTAGACTTCAAAATTTGGATAAAATATCAAGATCTTGTGGGTCTATAGACCAACATGTCCTGATCATTAGCATGTTTCCAATAAAAATAGACACCTGTTGAGCTAAATTATAGCGTTCGAGTCTTTTCGAGTGTGTATTATTCGAATGTACACTCGAAACTTCTCTAAGTAGAAAAATCTTATTTATGAGGCCTAGACTTCAAAATTTGGCTAAAATATTAATATCATGTGGGTCTATAGACCAACAGGTCCTGATCATTAGCATGTTTCCGAAAAAAATAGACACATGTTGAGCTGAATTATAGCGTTCGAGTCTTTTCGATTGTGTATTATTCGAATGTACACTGGAAACTGCTCTAAGTAGAAAATCTTATTTATGAGGCCTAGACTTCAAAATTTGGATAAAATATCAAGATCTTGTGGGTCTATAGACCAACATGTCCTGATCATTAGCATGTTTCCAATAAAAATAGACACCTGTTGAGCTAAATTATAGCGTTCGAGTCTTTTCGAGTGTGTATTATTCGAATGTACACTCGAAACTTCTCTAAGTAGAAAAATCTTATTTATGAGTCCTAGATTTCAAAATTTGGCTAAAATATCAAGGTCATCTGGGTCTATAGACCAACATGTCATGATCATTAGCATCTTTCCAATAAAAATAGACACTTGTTGAGCTAAATTATAGCGTTCGAGTCTTTTCGAGTGTGTATTATTCGAATGTACACTCGAAACTGCGGTAAGTAGAAAATTCTTGTTTATGAGGCCTAGCCTTCAAATTTTGGATAACATATCAAGATCATGTGGGTCTATAGACCAACATGTCCTGATCATTAGCATGTTTTCAATCAAAATAGACACCGCTTGAATTAAATTATAGCGTTCGAGTCTTTTCGAGTGTGTATTATTCGAATGTACACTCGAAACTTCTCTAAGTAGAAAATCTTGATTATGAGGCCTAGACTTCAAAATTTGGATAAAATATCAAGATCATGTGGGTCTATAGACCAACATGTCCTGATCATTAGCATGTTTCCAATAAAAATAGACACCTGTTGAGCTAAATTATAGCGTTCGAGTCTTTTCGAGTGTGTATTATTCGAATGTACACTCGAAACTTCTCTAAGTAGAAAAATCTTATTTATGAGGCCTAGACTTAAAATTTTGGCTAAAATATCAAGGTCATCTGGGTCTATAGACCAACATGTCCTGATCATTAGCATCTTTCCAATAAAAATAGACACTTGTTGAGCTAAATTATAGCGTTCGAGTCTTTTCGAGTGTGTATTATTCGAATGTACACTCGAAACTGCGGTAAGTAGAAAATTCGTTTTTATGAGGCCTAGCCTTCAAAACTTGGCTAACATATCAAGATCATGTGGGTCTATAGACCAACATGTCCTGATCATTAGCATGTTTTCAATCAAAATAGACACCTCTTGAATTAAATTATAGCGTTCGAGTCTTTTCGAGTGTGTATTTTTCGAATGTACATTCGAAACTGCTCTAAGTAGACAAATCTTGTTTATGAGGCCTAGACTTCAAAATTTGGCTAAAATATTAAGATCATGTGGGTCTATAGACCAACATGTCCTGATCATTAGCATGTTTTCGATAAAAATAGACCTGTTGAGCTAAATTATAGTGTTCGAGTCTTTTTGAGTGTGTATTATTCGAATGTACACTCGAAACTTCTCTAAGTAGAAAAATCTTGCATATGAGGCCTAGACTTCAAAATTTGGCTAAAATATTAAGATCATGTGGGTCTATAGACCAACATGTCCTGATCATTAGCATGTTTCCGATAAAAATAGACACCTGTTGAGCTGAATTATAGCGTTCGAGTCTTTTCGAGTGTGTATTATTCGAATGTACACTCGAAACTACTCTAAGTAGCAAATTCGTGGTTATGAGGCTTCGACTTCAAAACTTAGCTAAAATATCAAGATTATGTGGGTCTATAGACCAACATGTCCTGATAATTAGCATGGTTTCAATCAAAATAGACACCTCTTGAGCTAAATTATAGCGTTCGAGTCTTTTCGAGTGTGTATTATTCGAATGTACACTCGAAACTGCTCTAAGTAGAAAATTCGTGTTCATGAGGCCTAAGCTTCAAAACTTGGCTAAAATATCAAGATTATGTTGGTCTATAGACCAACATGTCCTGAATATTAGCATGTTTCCAATAAAAATAGACACCTCTTGATCTAAATTATAGCGTTCGAGTCTTTTCGAGTGTGTATTTTTCGAATGTACACTCGAAACTGCTCTAAGTAGAAAGTCTTATTTATGAGGCCTAGACTTCAAAATTTGGCTAAAATAACAAGATCATGTGGGTCTATAGACCAACATGTCCTGATCATTAGCATGTTTCCAATAAAAATAGACACCTGTTGAGCTAAATTATAGCGTTCGAGTCTTTTCGAGTGTGTATTATTCGAATGTACACTCGAAACATCTCTAAGTAGAAAAATCTTGTTTATGAGTCCTAGACTTCAAAATTTGGCTAAAATATAAAGATCATGTGGGTCTATAGACCAACATGTCCTGATCATTAGCATGTTTCCAATAAAAATAGACACCTGTTGAGCTAAATTATAGCGTTCGAGTCTTTTCGAGTGTGTATTATTCGAATGTACACTCGAAACTTCTCTAAGTAGAAAAATCTTGTTTATGAGGCCTAGACTTCAAAATTTGGATAAAATATCAAGATCATGTGGGTCTATAGACCAACATGTCCTGATCATTAGCATGTTTCCAATTAAAATTGACACCTGTTGAGATAAATTATAGCGTTCGAGTCTTTTCGAGTGTGTATTATTCGAATGTACACTCGAAACTGCTCTAAGTAGAAAATCTTGTCTATGAGGCCTAGACTTCAAAATTTAGCTAAAATATTAAGATAATGTGGATCTATAGACCAACATGTCCTGATCATTAGCATGTTTCCAATAAAAATAGACACCTGTTGAGCTAAATTATAGCGTTCGAGTCTTTTCGAGTGTGTATTATTCGAATGTACACTCGAAACTTCTCTAAGTAGAAAAATCTTGTTTATGAGGCCTAGACTTCAAAATTTGGATAAAATATCAAGATCATGTGGGTCTATAGACCAACATGTCATGATCATTAGCATGTTTCCAATAAAAATAGACACCTGTTGAGCTAAATTATAGCGTTCGAGTCTTTTCGAGTGTGTATTATTCGAATGTACACTCGAAACTGCTCTAAGCAGAAAATATTGTTTAAGAGGCCTAGACTTCAAAATTTGGATAAAATATCAAGATCATGTGGGTCTATAGACCAACATGTCCTGATCATTAGCATGTTTCCAATAAAAATAGACACCTGTTGAGCTAAATTATAGCGTTCGAGTCTTTTCGAGTGTGTATTATTCGAATGTACACTCGAAACTTCTCTAAGTAGAAAATCTTATTTATGAGGCATAGACTTCAAAATTTGGCTAAATTATCAAGATCATGTGGGTCTATAGACCAACATGTCCTGATCATTAGCATGTTTCCAATAAAAATAGACACCTGTTGAGCTAAATTATAGCGTTCGAGTCTTTTTGAGTGTGTATTATTCGAATGTACACTCGAAACTTCTCTAAGTAGAAAATCTTGTTTAAGAGGCCTAGACTTCAAAATTTGGATAAAATATCAAGATCATGTGGGTCTATAGACCAACATGTCCTGATCATTAGCATGTTTCCAATAAAAATAGACACCTGTTGAGCTAAATTATAGCGTTCGAGTCTTTTCGAGTGTGTATTATTCGAATGTACACTCGAAACTTCTCTAAGTAGAAAAATCTTGTTTATGAGGCCTAGACTTCAAAATTTGGCTAAATTATCAAGATCATGTGGGTCTATAGACCAACATGTCCTGATCATTAGCATGTTTCCAATAAAAATAGACACCTGTTGAGCTAAATTATAGCGTTCGAGTCTTTTCGAGTGTGTATTATTCGAATGTACACTCGAAACTGCTCTAAGTAGAAAATCTTGTTTATGAGGCCTGGACTTCAAAATTTGGATAAAATATCAAGATCATGTGGGTCTATAGACCAACATATCCTGATCATTAGCATGTTTCCGATAAAAATAGACACCTGTTGAGCTAAATTATAGCGTTCGAGTCTTTTCGAGTGTGTATTATTCGAATGTACACTCGAAACTGCTCTAAGTAGAAAATCTTGTTTAAGAGGCCTAGACTTCAAAATTTGGCTAAAATATTAAGATCATGTGGGCCTATAGACCAACATGTCCTGATAATTAGCATGGTTTCAATCAAAATAGACACCTCTTGAGCTAAATTATAGCGTTCAAGTCTTTTCGAGTGTGTATTATTCGAATGTACACTCGAAACTTCTTTAAGTAGAAAAATCTTGTTTATGAGGCCTAGACTTCAAAATTTGGCTAAAATATTAAGATCATGTGGGTCTACAGACCAACATGTCCTGATCATTAGCATGTTTCCAATAAAAATAGACACCTGTTGAGCTAAATTATAGCGTTCGAGTCTTTTCGAGTGTGTATTATTCGAATGTACACTCGAAACTGCTCTAAGTAGAAAATCTTGTTTAAGAGGCCTAGACTTCAAAATTTGGCTAAAATATTAAGATCATGTGGGCCTATAGACCAACATGTCCTGATAATTAGCATGGTTTCAATCAAAATAGACACCTCTTGAGCTAAATTATAGCGTTCAAGTCTTTTCGAGTGTGTATTATTCGAATGTACACTCGAAACTTCTTTAAGTAGAAAAATGTTGTTTATGAGGCCTAGACTTCAAAATTTGGCTAAACTATTAAGATCATGTGGGTCTATAGACCAACATATCCTGATCATTAGCATGTTTCCGATAAAAATAGACACCTGTTGAGCTAAATTATAGCATTCGAATCTTTTCGAGTATGTATTTTTCGAATGTACACTCGAAACTTCTCTAAGTAGAAAATATTATTTATGAGGCCTAGACTTCAAAACTTGGCTAAAATATTAAAATCATGTGGGTCTATAGACCAACATGTCCTGATAATTAGCATGGTTTCAATCAAAATAGACACCTCTTGAGCTAAATTATAGCGTTCGAGTCTTTTCGAGTGTGTATTATTCGAATGTACACTCGAAACTTCTCTAAGTAGAAAAATCTTTTTTATGAGGCCTAGACTTCAAAATTTGGCTAAAATATTAAGATCATGTGGGTCTATAGACCAACATGTCCTGATCATTAGCATGTTTCCGATAAAAATAGACACCTGTTGAGCTAAATTATAGAATTCGAGTCTTTTCGAGTGTGTATTTTTCGAATGTACACTCGAAACTTCTCTAAGTAGAAAATATTATTTATGAGGCCTAGACTTCAAAACTTGGCTAAAATATCAACATCATGTGGGTCTATAGACCAACATGTCCTGATAATTAGCATGTTTTCAATCAAAATAGACACCTCTTGAGCTAAATTAGCGTTCGAGTCTTTTCGAGTGTGTATTTTTCGAATGTACACTCGAAACTTCTCTAAGTAGAAAATATTATTTATGAGGCCTAGACTTCAAAACTTGGCTAAAATATCAACATCATGTGGGTCTATAGACCAACATGTCCTGATAATTAGCATGTTTTCAATCAAAATAGACACCTCTTGAGCTAAATTATAGTGTTCGAGTCTTTTTGAGTGTGTATTATTCGAATGTACACTCGAAACTTCTCTAAGTAGAAAAATCTTGCATATGAGGCCTAGACTTCAAAATTTGGTTAAAATTTTAAGATCATGTGGGTCTATAGACCAACATGTCCTGATCATTAGCATGTTTCCGATAAAAATAGACACCTGTTGAGATGAATTATAGCGTTCGAGTCTTTTCGAGTGTGTATTATTCGAATGTACACTCGAAACTGCGCTAAGTAGAAAATCTTGTTTAAGAGGCCTAGACTTCAAAATTTGGCTAAAATATTAAGATCATGTGGGTCTACAGACCAACATGTCCTGATCATTAGCATGTTTCCAATAAAAATAGACACCTGTTGAGCTAAATTATAGCGTTCGAGTCTTTTCGAGTGTGTATTATTCGAATGTACACTCGAAACTGTTCTAAGTAGAAAATCTTGTTTAAGAGGCCTAGACTTCAAAATTTGGCTAAAATATTAAGATCATGTGGGCCTATAGACCAACATGTCCTGATAATTAGCATGGTTTCAGTCAAAATAGACACCTCTTGAGCTAAATTATAGCGTTCGAGTCTTTTCGAGTGTGTATTATTCGAATGTACACTCGAAACTTCTTTAAGTAGAAAAATCTTGTTTATGAGGCCTAGACTTCAAAATTTGGCTAAACTATTAAGATCATGTGGGTCTATAGACCAACATGTCCTGATCATTAGCATGTTTCCGATAAAAATAGACACCTGTTGAGCTAAATTATAGCATTCGAATCTTTTCGAGTATGTATTTTTCGAATGTACACTCGAAACTTCTCTAAGTAGAAAATATTATATATGAGGCCTAGACTTCAAAACTTGGCTAAAATATTAAAATCATGTGGGTCTATAGACCAACATGTCCTGATAATTAGCATGTTTCAATCAAAATAGACACCTCTTGAGCTAAATTATAGCGTTCGAGTCTTTTCGAGTGTGTATTATTCGAATGTACACTCGAAACTTCTCTAAGTAGAAAAATCTTGTTTATGAGGCCTAGACTTCAAAATTTGGCTAAAATATTAAGATCATGTGGGTCTATAGACCAACATGTCCTGATCATTAGCATGTTTCCGATAAAAATAGACACCTGTTGAGCTAAATTATAGAATTCGAGTCTTTTCGAGTGTGTATTTTTCGAATGTACACTCGAAACTTCTCTAAGTAGAAAATATTATTTATGAGGCCTAGACTTCAAAACTTGGCTAAAATATCAACATCATGTGGGTCTATAGACCAACATGTCCTGATAATTAGCATGTTTTCAATCAAAATAGACACCTCTTGAGCTAAATTATAGTGTTCGAGTCTTTTTGAGTGTGTATTATTCGAATGTACACTCGAAACTTCTCTAAGTAGAAAAATCTTGCATATGAGGCCTAGACTTCAAAATTTGGCTAAAATTTTAAGATCATGTGGGTCTATAGACCAACATGTCCTGATCATTAGCATGTTTCGGATAAAAATAGACACTTGTTGAGATGAATTATAGCGTTCGTGTCTTTTCGAGTGTGTATTATTCGAATGTACACTCGAAACTACTCTAAGTAGCAAATTCGTGGTTATGAGGCTTCGGCTTCCAAACTTGGATAAAATATCAAGATCATGTGGGTCTATAGACTAACATGTCCTGATAATTAGCATGGTTTCAATCAAAATAGACACCTCTTGAGCTAAATTATAGCGTTCGAGTCTTTTCGAGTGTGTATTATTCGAATGTACACTCGAAACTGCTCTAAGTAGAAAATTCGTGTTCATGAGGCCTAAGCTTCAAAACTTGGGTAAAATATCAAGATTATGTTGATCTATAGACCAACAGGTCCTGAAGATTAGCATGTTTCCAATAAAAATAGACACCTCTTGAGCTAAATTATAGCGTTCGAGTCTTTTCGAGTGCGTATTTTTCGATTGTACACTCGAAACTTCTCTAAGTAGAAAATCTTATTTATGAGGCCTAGACTTCAAAATTTGGCTAAAATAAGAAGATCATGTGGGTCTATAGACCAACATGTCCTGATCATTAGCATGTTTCCAATAATAATAGACACCTGTTGAGCTAAATTATAGCGTTCGAGTCTTTTCGATTGTGTATTTTTCGAATGGACACTCGAAACTGCTCTAAGTAGAAAATTCGTGTTTATGAGGCATAGGCTTCAAAACTTGGCTAAAATATCAAGATTATGTTGGTCTATAGACCAACATGTCCTGATCATTAGCATGTTTCCAATAAAAATAGACACCTCTTGATCTAAATTATAGCGTTCGAGTCTTTTCGTGTGTGTATTTTTCGAATGTACACTCAAAACTTCTCTAAGTAGAAAATCTTATTCATGAGGCCTAGACTTCAAAATTTGGCTAAATTATCAAGATCATGTGGATCTATAGACCAACATGTCCTGATAATTAGCATGTTTCCAATAAAAATAGACACTTGTTGAGCTAAATTATAGCGTTCGAGTCTTTTCTAGTGTGTATTATTCGAATGTACACTCGAAACTTCTCTAAGTAGAAAAATCTTGTTTATGAGGCCTAGACTTCAAAATTGGCTAAAATATTAAGATCATGTGGGTCTACAGACCAACATGTCCTGATCATTAGCATGTTTCCAATAAAAATAGACACCTGTTGAGCTAAATTATAGCGTTCAAGTCTTTTCGAGTGTGTATTATTCGAATGTACACTCGAATCTGCTCCAAGTAGAAAATCTTGTTTAAGAGGCCTAGACTTCAAAATTTGGCTAAAATATTAAGATCATGTGGGTCTATAGACCAACATGTCCTGATCATTAGCATGTTTCCAATAAAAATAGACACATGTTGAGCTAAATTATAGCGTTCGAGTCTTTTCGAGTGTGTATTATTCGAATGTACACTCGAAACTGCTCTAAGTAGAAAATTTTGTTTATGAGGCTTAGACTTCAAAATTTGGATAAAATATCAAGATCATGTGGGTCTGTAGACCAACATGTACTGATCATTAGCATGTTTCCAATAAAAATAGACACTTGTTGAGCTAAATTATAGCGTTCGAGTCTTTTCGAGTGTGTATTATTCGAATGTACACTCGAAACTGCGCTAAGTAGAAAATCTTGTTTAAGAGGCCTAGACTTCAAAATTTGGCTAAAATATTAAGATCATGTGGGTCTACAGACCAACATGTCCTGATCATTAGCATGTTTCCAATAAAAATAGACACCTGTTGAGCTAAATTATAGCGTTCGAGTCTTTTCGAGTGTGTATTATTCGAATGTACACTCGAAACTGCTCTAAGTAGAAAATCTTGTTTAAGAGGCCTAGACTTCAAAATTTGGCTAAAATATTAAGATCATGTGGGCCTATAGACCAACATGTCCTGATAATTAGCATGGTTTCAATCAAAATAGACACCTCTTGAGCTAAATTATAGCGTTCAAGTCTTTTCGAGTGTGTATTATTCGAATGTACACTCGAAACTTCTTTAAGTAGAAAAATCTTGTTTATGAGGCCTAGACTTCAAAATTTGGCTAAACTATTAAGGTCATGTGGGTCTATAGACCAACATATCCTGATCATTAGCATGTTTCCGATAAAAATAGACACCTGTTGAGCTAAATTATAGCGTTCGAGTCTTTTCGAGTGTGTATTATTCGAATGTACACTCGAAACTTCTCTAAGTAGAAAATATTATTTATGAGGCCTAGACTTCAAAACTTGGCTAAAATATCAACATCATGTGGGTCTATAGACCAACATGTCCTGATAATTAGCATGTTTTCAATAAAAATAGACACCTGTTGAGCTAAATTATAGCATTCGAATCTTTTCGAGTATGTATTTTTCGAATGTACACTCGAAACTTCTCTAAGTAGAAAATATTATTTATGAGGCCTAGACTTCAAAACTTGGCTAAAATATTAAAAGGATGTGGGTCTATAGACCAACATGTCCTGATAATTAGCATGGTTTCAATCAAAATAGACACCTCTTGAGCTAAATTATAGCGTTCGAGTCTTTTCGAGTGTGTATTATTCGAATGTACACTCGAAACTTCTCTAAGTAGAAAAATCTTGTTTATGAGGCCTAGACTTCAAAATTTGGCTAAAATATTAAGATCATGTGGGTCTACAGACCAACATGTCCTGATCATTAGCATGTTTCCAATAAAAATAGACACCTGTTGAGCTAAATTATAGCGTTCAAGTCTTTTCGAGTGTGTATTATTCGAATGTACACTCGAATCTGCTCCAAGTAGAAAATCTTGTTTAAGAGGCCTAGACTTCAAAATTTGGCTAAAATATTAAGATCATGTGGGTCTATAGACCAACATGTCCTGATCATTAGCATGTTTCCAATAAAAATAGACACATGTTGAGCTAAATTATAGCGTTCGAGTCTTTTCGAGTGTGTATTATTCGAATGTACACTCGAAACTGCTCTAAGTAGAAAATTTTGTTTATGAGGCTTAGACTTCAAAATTTGGATGAAATATCAAGATCATGTGGGTCTGTAGACCAACATGTCCTGATCATTAGCATGTTTCCAATAAAAATAGACACTTGTTGAGCTAAATTATAGCGTTCGAGTCTTTTCGAGTGTGTATTATTCGAATGTACACTCGAAACTGCGCTAAGTAGAAAATCTTGTTTAAGAGGCCTAGACTTCAAAATTTGGCTAAAATATTAAGATCATGTGGGTCTACAGACCAACATGTCCTGATCATTAGCATGTTTCCAATAAAAATAGACACCTGTTGAGCTAAATTATAGCGTTCGAGTCTTTTCGAGTGTGTATTATTCGAATGTACACTCGAAACTGCTCTAAGTAGAAAATCTTGTTTAAGAGGCCTAGACTTCAAAATTTGGCTAAAATATTAAGATCATGTGGGCCTATAGACCAACATGTCCTGATAATTAGCATGGTTTCAATCAAAATAGACACCTCTTGAGCTAAATTATAGCGTTCAAGTCTTTTCGAGTGTGTATTATTCGAATGTACACTCGAAACTTCTTTAAGTAGAAAAATGTTGTTTATGAGGCCTAGACTTCAAAATTTGGCTAAACTATTAAGATCATGTGGGTCTATAGACCAACATGTCCTGATCATTAGGATGTTTCCGATAAAAATAGACACCTGTTGAGCTAAATTATAGCATTCGAATCTTTTCGAGTATGTATTTTTCGAATGTACACTCGAAACTTCTCTAAGTAGAAAATATTATTTATGAGGCCTAGACTTCAAAACTTGGCTAAAATATTAAAATCATGTGGGTCTATAGACCAACATGTCCTGATAATTAGCATGGTTTCAATCAAAATAGACACCTCTTGAGCTAAATTATAGCGTTCGAGTCTTTTCGAGTGTGTATTATTCGAATGTACACTCGAAACTTCTCTAAGTAGAAAAATCTTTTTTATGAGGCCTAGACTTCAAAATTTGGCTAAAATATTAAGATCATGTGGGTCTATAGACCAACATGTCCTGATCATTAGCATGTTTCCGATAAAAATAGACACCTGTTGAGCTAAATTATAGAATTCGAGTCTTTTCGAGTGTGTATTTTTCGAATGTACACTCGAAACTTCTCTAAGTAGAAAATATTATTTATGAGGCCTAGACTTCAAAACTTGGCTAAAATATCAACATCATGTGGGTCTATAGACCAACATGTCCTGATAATTAGCATGTTTTCAATCAAAATAGACACCTCTTGAGCTAAATTAGCGTTCGAGTCTTTTCGAGTGTGTATTTTTCGAATGTACACTCGAAACTTCTCTAAGTAGAAAATATTATTTATGAGGCCTAGACTTCAAAACTTGGCTAAAATATCAACATCATGTGGGTCTATAGACCAACATGTCCTGATAATTAGCATGTTTTCAATCAAAATAGACACCTCTTGAGCTAAATTATAGTGTTCGAGTCTTTTTGAGTGTGTATTATTCGAATGTACACTCGAAACTTCTCTAAGTAGAAAAATCTTGCATATGAGGCCTAGACTTCAAAATTTGGTTAAAATTTTAAGATCATGTGGGTCTATAGACCAACATGTCCTGATCATTAGCATGTTTCCGATAAAAATAGACACCTGTTGAGATGAATTATAGCGTTCGAGTCTTTTCGAGTGTGTATTATTCGAATGTACACTCGAAACTGCGCTAAGTAGAAAATCTTGTTTAAGAGGCCTAGACTTCAAAATTTGGCTAAAATATTAAGATCATGTGGGTCTACAGACCAACATGTCCTGATCATTAGCATGTTTCCAATAAAAATAGACACCTGTTGAGCTAAATTATAGCGTTCGAGTCTTTTCGAGTGTGTATTATTCGAATGTACACTCGAAACTGTTCTAAGTAGAAAATCTTGTTTAAGAGGCCTAGACTTCAAAATTTGGCTAAAATATTAAGATCATGTGGGCCTATAGACCAACATGTCCTGATAATTAGCATGGTTTCAGTCAAAATAGACACCTCTTGAGCTAAATTATAGCGTTCGAGTCTTTTCGAGTGTGTATTATTCGAATGTACACTCGAAACTTCTTTAAGTAGAAAAATCTTGTTTATGAGGCCTAGACTTCAAAATTTGGCTAAACTATTAAGATCATGTGGGTCTATAGACCAACATGTCCTGATCATTAGCATGTTTCCGATAAAAATAGACACCTGTTGAGCTAAATTATAGCATTCGAATCTTTTCGAGTATGTATTTTTCGAATGTACACTCGAAACTTCTCTAAGTAGAAAATATTATATATGAGGCCTAGACTTCAAAACTTGGCTAAAATATTAAAATCATGTGGGTCTATAGACCAACATGTCCTGATAATTAGCATGTTTCAATCAAAATAGACACCTCTTGAGCTAAATTATAGCGTTCGAGTCTTTTCGAGTGTGTATTATTCGAATGTACACTCGAAACTTCTCTAAGTAGAAAAATCTTGTTTATGAGGCCTAGACTTCAAAATTTGGCTAAAATATTAAGATCATGTGGGTCTATAGACCAACATGTCCTGATCATTAGCATGTTTCCGATAAAAATAGACACCTGTTGAGCTAAATTATAGAATTCGAGTCTTTTCGAGTGTGTATTTTTCGAATGTACACTCGAAACTTCTCTAAGTAGAAAATATTATTTATGAGGCCTAGACTTCAAAACTTGGCTAAAATATCAACATCATGTGGGTCTATAGACCAACATGTCCTGATAATTAGCATGTTTTCAATCAAAATAGACACCTCGTGAGCTAAATTAGCGTTCGAGTCTTTTCGAGTGTGTATTTTTCGAATGTACACTCGAAACTTCTCTAAGTAGAAAATATTATTTATGAGGCCTAGACTTCAAAACTTGGCTAAAATATCAACATCATGTGGGTCTATAGACCAACATGTCCTGATAATTAGCATGTTTTCAATCAAAATAGACACCTCTTGAGCTAAATTATAGTGTTCGAGTCTTTTTGAGTGTGTATTATTCGAATGTACACTCGAAACTTCTCTAAGTAGAAAAATCTTGCATATGAGGCCTAGACTTCAAAATTTGGCTAAAATTTTAAGATCATGTGGGTCTATAGACCAACATGTCCTGATCATTAGCATGTTTCCGATAAAAATAGACACCTGTTGAGATGAATTATAGCGTTCGTGTCTTTTCGAGTGTGTATTATTCGAATGTACACTCGAAACTACTCTAAGTAGCAAATTCGTGGTTATGAGGCTTCGGCTTCCAAACTTGGATAAAATATCAAGATCATGTGGGTCTATAGACCAACATGTCCTGATAATTAGCATGGTTTCAATCAAAATAGACACCTCTTGAGCTAAATTATAGCGTTCGAGTCTTTTCGAGTGTGTATTATTCGAATGTACACTCGAAACTGCTCTCTGTAGAAAATTCGTGTTCATGAGGCCTAAGCTTCAAAACTTGGGTAAAATATCAAGATTATGTTGATCTATAGACCAATAGGTCCTGAAGATTAGCATGTTTCCAATAAAAATAGACACCTCTTGAGCTAAATTATAGCGTTCGAGTCTTTTCGAGTGCGAATTTTTCGATTGTACACTCGAAACTTCTCTAAGTAGAAAATCTTATTTATGAGGCCTAGACTTCAAAATTTGGCTAAAATAAGAAGATCATGTGGGTCTATAGACCAACATGTCCTGATCATTAGCATGTTTCCAATAATAATAGACACTTGTTGAGCTAAATTATCTCGATTGTGTATTATTCGAATGTACACTCGAAACTGCTCTAAGCTGAAAATATTGTTTATGAGGCCTAGGCTTCAAAATTTGGATAAAATATCAAGATCATGTGGGTCTATAGACCAACATGTCCTGATCATTAGCATGTTTCCAATAAAAATAGACACCTGTTGAGCTAAATTATAGCGTTCGAGTCTTTTCGAGTGTGTATTATTCGAATGTACACTCGAAACTTCTCTAAGTAGAAAATCTTATTTATGAGGCCTAGACTTCAAAATTTGGCTAAATTATCAAGATCATGTGGGTCTATAGACCAACATGTCCTGATCATTAGCATGTTTCCAATAAAAATAGACACCTGTTGAGCTAAATTATAGCGTTCGAGTCTTTTCGAGTGTGTATTATTCGAATGTACACTCGAAACTTCTCTAAGTAGAAAATCTTGTTTAAGAGGCCTAGACTTCAAAATTTGGATAAAATATCAAGATCATGTGGGTCTATAGACCAACATGTCCTGATCATTAGCATGTTTCCAATAAAAATAGACACCTGTTGAGCTAAATTATAGCGTTCGAGTCTTTTCGAGTGTGTATTATTCGAATGTACACTCGAAAGTGCTCTAAGTAGAAAATTTTGTTTATGAGGCTTAGACTTCAAAATTTGGATAAAATATCAAGATCATGTGGGTCTGTAGACCAACATGTCCTGATCATTAGCATGTTTCCAATAAAAATAGACACCTGTTGAGCTAAATTATAGCGTTCGAGTCTTTCCAAGTGTGTATTATTCGAATGTACACTCGAAACTTCTCTAAGTAGAAAATCTTGTTTAAGAGGCCTAGACTTCAAAATTTGGATAAAATATCAAGATCATGTGGGTCTATAGACCAACATGTCCTGATCATTAGCATGTTTCCAATAAAAATAGACACCTGTTGAGCTAAATTAAAGCGTTCGAGTCTTTTCGAGTGTGTATTATTCGAATGTACACTCGAAACTGCTCTAAGTAGAAAATTTTGTTTATGAGGCTTAGACTTCAAAATTTGGATAAAATATCAAGATCATGTGGGTCTGTAGACCAACATGTCCTGATCATTAGCATGTTTCCAATAAAAATAGACACCTGTTGAGCTAAATTATAGCGTTCGATTCTTTTCGAGTGTGTATTATTCGAATGTACACTCGAAACTGCTCTAAGTAGAAAATTTTGTTTATGAGGCTTAGACTTCAAAATTTGGATAAAATATCAAGATCATATGGGTCTGTAGACCAACATGTCCTGATCATTAGCATGTTTCCAATAAAAATAGACACCTGTTGAGCTAAATTATAGCATTCGAGTCTTTTCGAGTGTGTATTATTCGAATGTACACTCGAAACTGCTCTAAGTAGAAAATCTTGTTTATGAGGCCTAGACTTCAAAATTTGGATAAAATATTAAGATCATGTGGGTCTACAGACCAACATGTCCGGATCATTAGCATGTTTCCAATAAAAATAGACACCTGTTGAGTTAAATTATAGCATTCGAGTCTTTTCGAGTGTGCATTATTCGAATGTACACTCGAAACTTCTCTAAGTAGAAAAATCTTGTTTATGAGGCCTAGACTTCAAAATTTGGCTAAAATATTAAGATCATGTGGGTCTATAGACCAACATCTCCTGATCATTAGCATGTTTCCGATAAAAATAGACACCTGTTGAGCTAAATTATAGCATTCGAGTCTTTTCGAGTGTGTATTATTCGAATGTACACTCGAAACTGCTCTAAGTAGAAAATATTATTTATGAGGCCTAGACTTCAAAACTTGGCTAAAATATCAACATAATGTGGGTCTATAGACCAACATGTCCTGATAGTTAGCATGTTTTCAATCAAAATAGACACCTCTTGAGCTAAATTAGCATTCGAGTCTTTTCGAGTGTGTATTTTTCGAATGTACACTCGAAACTGCTCTAAGTAAGCAAATCTTGTTTATGAGGCCTAGACTTCAAAATTTAGCTAAAATATCAAGGTCATGTGGGTCTATAGACCAACATGTCCTGATCATTAGCATCTTTCCAATAAAAATAGACACTTGTTGAGCTAAATTATAGCGTTCGAGTCTTTTCGAGTGTGTATTATTCGAATGTACACTCGAAACTGCGATAAGTAGAAAATTCGTGTTTATGAGGCCTAGCCTTCAAAACTTGGCTAACATATCAAGATCATGTGGGTCTATAGACCAACATGTCCTGATCATTAGCATGTTTTCAATCAAAATAGACACCTCTTGAATTAAATTATAGCGTTCGAGTCTTTTCGAGTGTGTATTTTTCGAATGTACATTCGAAACTGCTCTAAGTAGACAAATCTTGTTGATGAGTCCTAGACTTCAAAATTTGGGTAAAATATTAAGATCATGTGGGTCTATAGACCAACATGTCCTGATCATTAGCATGTTTCCAATAAAAATAGACACCTCTTGAGCTAAATTATAGCATTCGAGTCTTTTCGTGTGTGTATTTTTCGAATGTACACTCGAAACTTCTCTAAGTAGAAAATCTTATTTATGAGGCCTAGACTTCAAAATTTGGCCAAATTATCAAGATCATGTGGGTCTATAGACCAACATGTCCTGATCATTAGCATGTTTCCAATAAAAATAGACACCTGTTGAGCTAAATTATAGCGTTCGAGTCTTTTCGAGTGTGTATTATTCGAATGTACACTCGAAACTGTTCTAAGTAGAAAATTTTGTTTATGAGGCTTAGACTTCAAAATTTGGATAAAATATCAAGATCATGTGGGTCTGTAGACCAACATGTCCTGATCATTAGCATGTTTCCAATAAAAATAGACACCTGTTGAGCTAAATTATAGCGTTCGAGTCTTTTCGAGTGTCTATTATTCGAATGTACACTCGAAACTGCTCTAAGTAGAAAATTTTGTTTATGAGGCTTAGACTTCAAAATTTGGATAAAATATCAAGATCATGTGGGTCTGTAGACCAACATGTCCTGATCATTAGCATGTCTCCAATAAAAATAGACACCTGTTGAGCTAAATTATAGCGTTCGAGTCTTTTCGAGTGTGTATTATTCGAATGTACACTCGAAACTGCTCTAAGTAGAAAATATATTTTAAGAGGCCTAGACTTCCAAATTTGGATAAAATATCAAGATCATGTGGTTCTATAAACCAACATGTCCTGATCATTAGCATGTTTCCGATAAAAATAGACCTGTTGAGCTAAATTATATTGTTCAAGTCTTTTTGAGTGTGTATTATTCGAATGTACACTCGAAACTTCTCTAAGTAGAAAATATTATTTATGAGGCCTAGACTTCAAAACTTGGCAAAAATATTAAGATCATGTGGGTCTATAGACCAACATGTCCTGATCATTAGCATGTTTCCGATAAAAATAGACCCCTGTTGAGCTAAATTATAGCATTCGAGTCTTTTCGAGTGTGTATTTTTCGAATGTACACTCAAAACTTCTCTAAGTAGAAAATTCGTGTTTATGAGGCCTAGGCTTCAAAACGTGGCTAAAATATCAAGATTATGTTGGTCTATAGACCAACATGTCCTGATCATTAGCATGTTTCCAATGAAAATAGACACCTCTTGAGCTAAATTATAGCGTTCGAGTCTTTTCGTGTGTGTATTTTTCGAATGTACACTCGAAACTGCTCTAAGTAGAAAATCTTGTTTAAGAGGCCTAGACTTCAAAATTTGGCTAAAATATTAAGATCATGTGGGTCTACAGACCAACATGTCCTGATCATTAGCATGTTTCCAATAAAAATAGACACCTGTTGAGCTAAATTATAGCGTTCGAGTCTTTTCGAGTGTGTATTATTCGAATGTACACTCGAAACTGCTCTAACTAGAAAATCTTGTTTATGAGGCCTGGATTTCAAAATTTGGATAAAATATCAAGATTATGTGGGTCTATAGACCAACATGTCCTGATCATTAGCATGTTTCCAATAAAAATAGACACCTGTTGAGCTAAATTATAGCGTTCGAGTCTTTTCGAGTGTGTATTATTCGAATGTACACTCGAAACTTCTCTAAGTAGAAAAATCTTGTTTATGAGGCCTAGATTTCAAAATTTGGCTAAAATATTAAGATCATGTGGGTCTATAGACCAACATGTCATGATCATTAGCATGTTTCCGATAAAAATAGACACCTGTTGAGCTGAATTATAGCGTTCGAGTCTTTTCGATTTTGTATTATTCGAATGGACACTCGAAACTGCTCTAAGTAGAAAATTCGTGTTTATGAGGCATAGGCTTCAAAACTTGGCTAAAATATCAAGATTATGTTGGTCTATAGACCAACATGTCTTGATCATTAGCATGTTTCCAATAAAAATAGACACCTCTTGAGCTAAATTATAGCGTTCGAGTCTTTTCGTGTGTGTATTTTTCGAATGTACACTCGAAACTTCTCTAAGTAGAAAATCTTATTTATGAGGCCTAGACTTCAAAATTTGGCTAAATTATCAAGATCATGTGGGTCTATAGACCAACATGTCCTGATCATTAGCATGTTTCCAATAAAAATAGACACCTGTTGAGCTAAATTATAGCGTTCGAGTCTTTTCGAGTTTGTATTATTGGAATGTACAATCGAAACTGCTCTAAGTAGAAAATTTTGTTTATGAGGCCTAGACTTCAAAATTTGGATAAAATATCAAGATCATGTGGGTATATAGACCAACATGTCATGATCATTAGCATGTTTCCAATAAAAATAGACACCTGTTGAGCTAAATTATAGCGTTCGAGTCTTTTCGAGTGTGTATTATTCGAATGTACACTCGAAACTGCTCTAAGCAGAAAATATTGTTTAAGAGGCCTAGACTTCAAAATTTGGATAAAATATCAAGATCATGTGGGTTTATAGACCAACATGTCCTGATCATTAGCATGTTTCCAATAAAAATAGACACCTGTTGAGCTAAATTATAGCGTTCGAGTCTTTTCGAGTGTGTATTATTCGAATGTACACTCGAAACTTCTCTAAGTAGAAAATCTTATTTATGAGGCCTAGACTTCAAAATTTGGCTAAATTATCAAGATCATGTGGGTCTATAGACCAACATGTCCTGATCATTAGCATGTTTCCAATAAAAATAGACACATGTTGAGCTAAATTATAGCGTTCGAGTCTTTTCGATTGTGTATTATTCGAATGTACACTCGAAACTGCTCTAAGTAGAAAATTCGTGTTTATGAGGCCTAGGCTTCAAAACTTGGCTAAAATATCAAGATTATGTTGGTCTATAGACCAACATGTCCTGATCATTAGCATGTTTCCAATAAAAATAGACACCTCTTGAGCTAAATTATAGCGTTCGAGTCTTTTCGTGTGTGTATTTTTCGAATGTACACTCGAAACTTCTCTAAGTAGAAAATCTTATTTATGAGGCCTAGACTTCAAAATTTGGCTAAATTATCAAGATTATGTTGGTCTATAGACCAACATGTCCTGATCATTAGCATGTTTCCAATAAAAATAGACACCTCTTGAGCTAAATTATAGCGTTCGAGTCTTTTCGTGTGTGTATTTTTCGAATGTACACTCGAAACTTCTCTAAGTAGAAAATCTTATTTATGAGGCCTAGACTTCAAAATTTGGCTAAATTATCAAGATCATGTGGGTCTATAGACCAACATGTCCTGATCATTAGCATGTTTCCAATAAAAATAGACACCTGTTGAGCTAAATTATAGCATTCGAGTCTTTTCGATTGTGTATTATTCGAATGTACACTCGAAACTGCTCTAAGTAGAAAATTCGTGTTTATGAGGCCTAGGCTTCAAAACTTGGCTAAAATATCAAGATTATGTTGGTCTATAGACCAACATGTCCTGATCATTAGCATGTTTCCAATAAAAATAGACACCTCTTGAGCTAAATTATAGCGTTCGAGTCTTTTCGTGTGTGTATTTTTCGAATGTACACTCGAAACTTCTCTAAGTAGAAAATCTTATTTATGAGGCCTAGACTTCAAAATTTGGCTAAATTATCAAGATCATGTGGGTCTATAGACCAACATGTCCTGATCATTAGCATGTTTCCAATAAAAATAGACACATGTTGAGCTAAATTATAGCGTTCGAGTCTTTTCGAGTGTGTATTATTCGAATGTACACTCGAAACTGCTCTAAGTAGAAAATCTTGTTTATGAGGCCTGGACTTCAAAATTTGGATAAAATATCAAGATCATGTGGGTCTATAGACCAACATGTCCTGATCATTAGCATGTTTCCAATAAAAATAGACACCTGTTGAGCTAAATTATAGCGTTCGAGTCTTTTCGAGTGTGTATTTTTCGAATGTACACTCGAAACTTCTCTAAGTAGAAAAATCTTATTTATGAGGCCTAGACTTCAAAATTAGGCTAAAATAGCAAGATCATGTGGGTCTATAGACCAACATGTCCTGATCATTAGCATGTTTCCAATAAAAATAGACACCTCTTGAGCTAAATTATAGCGTTCGAGTCTTTTCGAGTGTGTATTTTTCGAATGTACACTCGAAACTTCTCTAAGTAGAAAAATCTTATTTATGAGGCCTAGACTTCAAAATTAGGCTAAAATAGCAAGATCATGTGGGTCTATAGACCAACATGTCCTGATCATTAGCATGTTTCCAATAAAAATAGACACCTCTTGAGCTAAATTATAGCGTTCGAGTCTTTTCGAGTGTGTATTATTCGAATGTACACTCGAAACTGCTCTAAGTAGAAAATCTTGTTTATGAGGCCTGGACTTCAAAATTTGGATAAAATATCAAGATCATGTGGGTCTATAGACCAACATATCCTGATCATTAGCATGTTTCCGATAAAAATAGACACCTGTTGAGCTAAATTATAGCGTTCGAGTCTTTTCGAGTGTGTATTATTCGAATGTACACTCGAAACTTCTCTAAGTAGAAAAATCTTGTTTATGAGGCCTAGACTTCAAAATTTGGCTAAAATATTAAGATCATGTGGTTCTATAGACCAACATGTCCTGATCATTAGCATGTTTCCGATAAAAATAGACACTTGTTGAGCTGAATTATAGCATTCGAGTCTTTTCGATTGTGTATTATTCGAATGTACACTCAAAACTGCTCTAAGTAGAAAATTCGTGTTTATGAGGCCTAGGCTTCAAAACTTGGCTAAAATATCAAGATTATGTTGGTCTATAGACCAACATGTCCTGATCATTAGCATGTTTCCAATAAAAATAGACACCTCTTGAGCTAAATTATAGCGTTCGAGTCTTTTCGTGTGTGTATTTTTCGAATGTACACTCGAAACTTCTCTAAGTAGAAAATCTTATTTATGAGGCCTAGACTTCAAAATTTGGCTAAATTATCAAGATCATGTGGGTCTATAGACCAACATGTCCTGATCATTAGCATGTTTCCAATAAAAATAGACACCTGTTGAGCTAAATTATAGCGTTCGAGTCTTTTCGAGTGTGTATTATTCGAATGTACACTCGAAACTTCTCTAAGTAGAAAATCTTGTTTAAGAGGCCTAGACTTCAAAATTTGGATAAAATATCAAGATCATGTGGGTCTATAGACCAACATGTCCTGATCATTAGCATGTTTCCAATAAAAATAGACACCTGTTGAGCTGAATTATAGCGTTCGAGTCTTTTCGAGTGTGTATTATTCGAATGTACACTCGAAACTGCTCTAAGTAGAAAATATATTTTAAGAGGCCTAGATTTCAAAATTT